>NC_062225.1:19559497-19861997 GCF_902686445.1 Sciurus carolinensis
GTCGAACGCTGTGCCTTAATATCTTATTCCAGTGCCCACCAAATTCTATCCTTATGAAAGAAGAAAATCATTTGGAAAATAATGCAACTGATGGTTAAAGCTTCTTGTCAGGTCATAATTGTGTACTGAACCAGTTCTCTTCTCTCAAGAAGGAAAGCAAAGGAAGACATTAACTCACAAAAGAGCATTTGGAATTAGAACGCAATCAATCCCAGCGGTCTTTGCATTTTAAGGAGAACTTTCAGGTACTGAGGCTTTTGCAACCTATAGACGGCTCAGGAGCCAATTGTAATTTAGATATATAAATTACAAATTGTGGAAGGAGTGGTATTGCTTTAATGTAGCCAAGTTTGGTGATGTGTTTTTTAGTTGGGACTGTTTGGGGGAGCACTGAATTGAAAATTCTCCAGTGAGGAGCTGACTGCTCTACCTACCACTTGCATAAGGTGACTTCTGCCCTAGGTCCTTGACTAACCCTCCATGACCCAGGAAAGAGGAAGAGAGGGAAAAAAAAGGAGAGGCGCTGACCTGAATTAGCTAAAATGCTCACGAAGTTCACAAATAGGCTTTTTTCCCCTCCCTTTTAAGGGTGTGCCAGGAATACCTCAGGTTGGGCTCTGTTATTTTTTTAAGTTAGATATTTGCTCTTCTACCAGAAAGCTTTTCTGTTGACAAAGGAACAGAAGAGTAAATTTTAACTTGCCTTTTCTCTACAAAGCAGTCGTCTTTTCTTGTGAGAATTGGCATATTTTTACCCTCAGAATGATCTCTGCTTTCATATGCCTAATTAAATTTCAGAGGTCCCCTGGTTAAATAAAGATTTATTAGCTGTTAAAGTTGTAGCATAATTCTTCTGCCACCTACATGCTATTCTTGAACATATTTACAAGCAGACTAGCTTATCCACTATAAAAATATGAGTGATTTAATGCTGCAATGTTATTGGTGTCAATTACCAAAATTCAGCTTCACAGTAGAGCTTTCTGGAGATACTGTTACTTGATTCTCAGACTATCAATTTGGTTGAGGAAAGAAGGCCTGTGAATCTCGGCTATTAAGTGTTTGAGCTATTTAAGCTAATGGAGGCAATCAGCAGGTCAGGAACCCTGAGAACAGGGCCCATCCAAGATTATAAGGTGTTCCATGTACAAACATGGTCACGTCACTGAAAGCCTTTTTCACGTGTGTGCTTAGGGAGACTCACAAAACTCACAAAGATCGAAGCTTTTTTTCTAAAAAATTCTTCCACACCTGAACAGCCCTGACATATTCCATTTTGATTTGGGATCTTTAGCTGTAACTTTGTCAACTCCCAATTTTAGCGACATATCTAAAATATTCAGAATTAAGTTAAATTCAGCAACATTTTCAAACGTTCAAAGTTCTGTTTCATGAGGAAATTCCTAAGTATGGATTGCACTGTGCCTATTTCTCAGCAGGGTAAATGGTTCTAATGAGATCTTCAGACTCAATGCTGCCAACCCAGTGAAAGTCCCCACTGACAAGGTTGAAGCACACCCGGCAGACAAAGGCAGAATAGCCTAGTCTCTGCAGAGAGACAGGGTCAAAAAAGACATGTGTTTAGTTCTTTAATAAACTGGAATATTTGAGAGGCATAACTTCTGTTTTCTAATTCACAAAAAAGAAGAAATTTTCCAAGCCTCATTTCTTAACTTTTCAAGTTTTTGTTCCAGTTGTTTCTCAAGCAAAGGTCAAAATGTATAGATTGCACTCTGGGGATGTTGAAGGTCAAAGCATTGACATTCTAATAAAAAAATAAATAGAAAAGAAAGAGATGGCCTACTTGGATCCTGTGGTACCATAATCTAAAGACATTGAACAAAATTTCTTCTAAATAATTTTTGTAGAAACAGCTCCTCACACATTTCCTTTCATCAGAAAGTTTCCAATCCTTTGAATTTTATATGTATAATTTTTATGAAAAAATTTAAGTATAACCTTTTTGCTTAACTGTCAGGTTCAATAAATACCATTTCTTGTTCCTTTTTTATTCACAAAAGATACTTCTTTTTACATCTATGCTAGCTAATGGGAGACAAAAGCATTGTTTATCAATGTGACTTTAATACATATGCCAATTCCATCTTTACTGATATTTGGGGGCCAAAGAATTTTACATTGCAATGCATGGGAAAACACACATTAGCTCTAAAAAATTAAAACTGTTAAGAAAAAATAAACATGTCCCTATGGTTTGGATAAGTGTTCCCCAAAGGCCCATGTGTTTCAGACTTGGTCCCCAGCATGTGGCACTATTAGGAGGTAGTAGAACATGTAAGAGGTGGAACCTAGTGGGAGGTCTTAGGGCACTGGGGACATGTCCTCAAAGTGGGTTGTGGGACTATGTTTTCTTCCTCTTCCTCGTTTGGTTCCCTGCCATGGAGTGAATGAGCCTCTTCTACCTACCGCCATATATTCCCACTTCGAGGTACTCTACCACCTCAGGCCCAAAGCAACAGGAGCTGTCAGTCACGGACTGAAACCTGTGGAGCTGCAAGCCAAAGCAAACCATTCCTCTTTATAAGTTGATTCATCTCAGGTATTTGTTGCAATAACGGAAATCCAATGAACACATATGCCTTTTAATTTTTTTTTAATCTTTTATGGTGAACCAATGTTCTACAAAACATACAGTTGTCAGCGATTCCAAGGATAGAAACACCAGGTGAGGTCACCTAGAGTTCTTTTATAAACATGTTAGAAAATTATGAGCAGTCCTCCTTGATATTTTTAACAATTTTTTTCCTTTAAATATCATGTGAGTTTCTAAATAAAAAGTATCATCTATAAAATAAACACATTTACTTGTTAACACTTCTTTGATTTTTACTGACATGTGTTTTAAAATTACTGTAAATACCAGAGAGAAAGAAAGTAGGGAACTCGGGTTGAAACATAAGATGCTTATTAATATCTATCAAGATGTGAATTGTTAGTGTTGCATTTCATTTAAAGAAAAGTATGAAAGTGTGGTGATTTTTCAAATTGTTTATCCACTTTATTGACATTGATATTTTTTAAGTCATAACAAAAGTAGCTATTAAAAATCTGACTAAGAAGAAAACTATTTGAATAGTCTTCAAGACATAAACATGTGGATGTTTGACTCTAGAAACACAGTTATCACATAGGTTAATTCAATAATTTTTAACAGTGCTATGTATAATGAATTATCACATTCTGTTCACAACCACTTGACTACCTTAATTTGTTTGATTAATAATATAAAGAGACAATACAAAAATAATATATTTTTACAATACTCAGAATTAAATAATCTTATAATAGCTGACTAATTTATTATTATAAGCTATGTAATTTTTTTAAAAATATAGAGCACTGATTACATGGAATTATTTAATGTGTTATTAAAATCAAAGTTTACTTAGAAAATGCATTATGTCCTTATACTCTTTGAAGTAGAACATAGGTTTTCCTTACTAAATCAATCTAATAAAATTAAAATCTGCTGGTTTTTTTTGTTTTTGTTTTTGTTTTTTCACGGTGCTGGGGATTGAACCCAGGGCCTTGGACTTGTGAGGCAAGCACTCTACCAACTGAGTTAAATCCCCAACCCAAATTTGCTGTTTTTTGAGAGTTCTATCCACATTCAGAAGTAAAAGAAATTTCATTTTACATTAAAGTTACATTCCTCTTCCATCTCCTTTCCCTACCTCTAGCCCCCTGACCCACATACACACAAAACTTGGGGAAGTCTCTTGTTGGTGTATGACAAACCCTTGGTTATAATTGGATATCCTGCATTTTCCTAAATATTAGTCAGGGTTCTCCACAGAAACAACCAATAGCACGCACACTCACACACATAAACACAGTCTCTCTATAGATAGATAAATATAGATATGCACTTATAGATACAGACATATAGATCTATATGTAAATATAGATCTGTCTACACTCATACATGCACATACATGGAAATTTATTATGGGAATTCACTCAAGTGATTATGCAGGCTGAGAAGTCCTATGATCTGCCATTTGAAAACTGGAGATCCAGGAAAGTAAGTGGTATAAAGCAGTCTGAGTCCTAAGGATTGAGGTCTCAGGCATTGGTGTTAGTTTCAGAGTCTGAAAGCCAAGAACCAGGAGCTACAAGGACTGAGTTCAGGAGTTGGATGTTCTGACTCAAGTCCAAAGAGACAGAGAGAGAACTCACAACTCATTCTTTCCTCTTTTGTTACTATTTAGGCCCTCCTTGGTTTGGTTGGTGCCAGATTACATTGGTGAGGGCATCTTTACTCAGTTGAAAGCCTCAAATGCTCATCTCTTCCAGATTCAGCCTCACATATACACTCAGAAATGTTTTCCCAGCTCCCCAACATCCCTTTGCCTAGTAAACACCTTAGTTCTCTAAAAATGTCTCCTTTGGCTGCTTTAAATGACATGTGACAGCTGCTGAGCCTGTGCCAAAAGTCTCCCAAGGCCTCCATGGTGTCAGTGCAAGGCCACTGGTGCCCTCCAAGAATGTCCCTATTGTTGCTGCGGCCTGGGATACCAATGGCACATGAGTTCCTTCCCAAATTTTTCTTGCTTTGACCTGCAGGTTCATCTACTGTTGCTTGAACACAGGAAATGAAACTTGAAATGTGCTTAAATTTGTCATGCTTTCTAGTCCTGTGGTGTTACACTGTCTTACATTGTCCACATTTTTATAAATTTGTGGAAAAAGAAAAAAAGGCAGATACTCTGTTTTTTTGCTTGTTTCAATTTATTCACAATCCCCTCTCCTTGGAACTCAAGCACAAGTCTACCTGGGCTGGGCCAGAGGCCATCTTTCTTTCCCAAGCCTGGTGCCATTGGAAATTTCTGTGACTTGGTGATCTTCTTTCTTACGATTCCTTCCCCCCACCCCCTAAAAGATTTCTCCATCTTTTATTCACAAACTCCTCTGAGTGAATCCACAGGCCTTGCAAATTTGTCCAGAGAATGGTCCATCTCCAAAGAAGATTTGTAAGGTCAAAATAAAAACCTTCTTTTGACATGTATATTTCAAGTAATTCTCTGGATGCTTTTCTTTTAGAGTTTAAATGCATTAGTGGTGTTTATATATTTGTAAGACTACTTGAACTTCATTAAAGACATCACTTTGTACTGAAAATACCTTAGTCTTTTCTATGATCAAATGTTCAAGAACAGAAAGAACTATTCTATGATAGCTTGCATTTTCTTCAGCTATAAGGTACCTAATTTAGGGCTTTTATTTCTTTTTCTAACATTTTAAAATTTCCCAAATCAGAACATTTATTATGAATAATGTGTACATTTAATATTTGGTATTTTCTCCTTTTTATCTCTTCAAAACAATGGATGATATTTTGTACAGATGATGACCACTTTGAATAAAAACAAATACAATATCTCAGGTTTTGACCACTTTTTAGGTTGCTTTTGCTTAGACACTATATTTAGCTTGTGATATGTCCAAACAAGCAGAAATACACTGTGATTTAACTGAATGATTAAGGAAATGACTTTTTAATTTTTTAAATTTTTTTGTTCTAATTAGTTGTACATGACAGTAAAATGCATTTATGTTTTGGTAGATCATAAATAAATGGAGTGTAATCTCTTGTTTTTCTGATTATACATATTGTAGGATCACATCAGTCATGCAATCATATGTATACAAGGAAATGACTTTTGACCCAACAAAAATGACTCAAGAACCTCAATCAATTTGATGTAAGATGTTTTGAATGTTGAAGATTGCCTAGGAGATGTGGATTGTTTCACTACAAAAGAATGGTTCATATCCTTAATGTGCATTATGTGTAATATTATTTTCATGTGTATCTACATGGAATATACATTATCTTTACATTAAGCAAATAAATATCTTGCATGAGTGACCCTGACTATAATTTAAGTTGGTTGTTTAGAGGACAGAGCAAAGATGTCAACATCAGGTATGTGATTTACACATGGACCAATTATCTTTGTTCTGTTACATGGGTATAGGCTATACCCTTATATCAATCCCCTGTCTCTCAAATTCATGTGATTATTTTGAATGGGTTTCTAAAAGACTGTGAATAAATGAAATAAATCAATCCTCTCTGTAAGGAAATCAAAGACTTTCTCCAAGAACATCCTTAATCAGGCTCCTCTTGACTTGCAACTGAAGATGGTAAATTGACTCTTCTTCGAACTACAAAATTATGCGAGAAGAAATTTCTCTCAATTCTTCATCAGCATTGGTTGCTTTGTCACCTAACCATTCAGTTACAGATCGCTTTTGGTTAGCAGTGGCCCCCTCTCCCTGACCTAGAGGCCATGATGATGAAGGACGTGGATTAAGCCACACTGATGGTGCTTTGGATCTGTTAACTATTGAACATAATAGCCAACTGTGTTACAAAGAGTGTTATTTACCAAGAATAGGATGAGAACATATCTCCTGAAGATGTATAGAATAGTACCAGAAACACCAGACTCATATCATTCCAGGTAACAAAACTCTGCTCTCCAGATCGCATCCAGTTTAGATCTTCCATCTGTATTTCTGTTAGTTAACAGACCTCTCCAAATGTCCTGGTCTCCTTTTAACTTGTAGTAATCTCCAAAGAGCACCATTTTTTTCCTTTTTCAGCTTTATTACATGGATCCACCTTGGTCCTTGAAGAATCTAGTGTTTACCAGATAATCCCTGAGAGTAGTTATATCAAAAACACCTGGGATCAAAGTTTTGATGCCTATCCCCCTCCCCAGACCTAATCAATCAAAATATCTATAGGCAGCACCCAACCCCAAATCACCCCTTGTTTAGAAACTACTTATTCAGTGAGACACTCAGAAAGACATTTTACAGTGTTTATCAAGCAGGGTAGCAATTAACTCACTCTCTGAAGAGTAGTAGGTAGGAGAATTGAAAACTGCACTCCACAGGTGACCCAGAGATGGCCCTCCATGGGTGACCCAGAGACAGTCACCAAAAGCAACTTCACCATCTCCATCATTCTCTTTCTTAAAGTGGCATTTGTTCCTTCCTGGAGGTAAACAAGATTTCACCACAAACAGGATCTGACATTAAAATTTTGCTAGAAACATGCAGATACCCAAGACCCAACGCTCAGAAGCCAGGTTAGTATGAAAGACACCACCACAAAGATCATCTGATGTTTTATTAGCAGCACTTTACTCAGTCTGTGGTTAAAAAGCAGTTCTTTGCAGCAACCCAGTTTTAGTTGTCCCCAGGGTTCTGGCTTGAAAAGAAGTTTGACATTATTTTTTCTAAGCCAAAGGGGCACACCTAGCATAAGTGTGTCAGACCAGACACCTGGTCAGTAACATTATAACTCACTTTTTTTCTCACTGAACAAGTTATTACCCTTTCTTTTCTGCCCAAACTGCTATCCCCACATTCCATTCCCATGGGTGATCTCTACCATCAAAATGCTCTACTCCTGGCATCAATAGGTCCCCATGCCAAGCAGCTAGAGGAGAAATGTGGTTTGATATCCTTGGGGGCAATTTCTCTCCTTGGGGAAGGGCAGGCTTCCATTCCTCTGCATTTCCTCTCATTAATGTGCCCAGCTAGGTCTTTGTGCTGCTCTATTTAACTGCATCCACTCCATTATTGATCATATTGTCTGTAATGGTACATTGACTGAGGAAAATGATGATTATGCTGTAAAGATTGTATGGGATCTTGTGTCTACACAATTTAGTGATGCTATGGAGTCGGCATCAAGTAAGTGAATTGCAGATGTATTCTGGATGAAGGGTGATAGAAGCAGAATCAGTTCTGAGATGGAGACAATCTAATATTCCCTCTCTGCTATAAACCAGGACTATTCCAGTATAGATGTTTCATGTTTTGACACAAAAGATTGAACCATAGAAGCCCCTTTTAAATCTCTACGTGCATAGTCTATAATTTTGACCCAGGACAATGTGCCCACTTCAATACCTTTTCGTTTTGTCTGTATTACAGGTTTTTCTGATTTACTTCTTTATTTGGCATATGGTAAAATTAAGAGTTTTGGTACATTCTTGCTTTTTAAATACCAAAGAGTGCATAGGATTGAAATCTTTTGTAATTCATAGCTACTTCTTCTGAAAGCTGACATTTGCATCAATTGTTATCTTATTCTTCAATTATTACAAATATCTCCTCACCTCCCACATACCTTTCATATTTAACTCAAAAAGTCATGACATAAAACTTCCTTCACAAGTTGTTGTGTTAAGGTTGAGAGGGCCATTGAGTCAATTGGGTTCCCATCAGAAGAAAGAAACCTAACAGCAATTTGAATTGGGAAAGCTTAAGGGAAAAGATTATTCATGACAAAAAAGAGTTACCTACTAGGGATAGGTAATTCTTACCTACCAGGGGGTAAGATTATACACAGAGCAGACTTAGGGAGCAGCCACTACCTCTAGAGCTGAAACAGAAGACCCAAAGAAACCCCTCTTCCTTCAAGGGTGAGATTCAGTTTCCCCTGGAGTGCACAGGACCATGGCTCACTAGAGGGTGGACAAGTTTGCCACAATGGTGGAACTCTTTGTGCACTAAGTTACCGCCCCCTAGGTTGCTGGGAGGAGCCACACATGCAGGTAATGCTGGTGATATTTGCTGGTGCTGAGTGCCATTGGTGTCTCTGGAGCTCCTGGGCACCTTACACTATATAAACAAACAGAAAGCACAGCAGAATCTGGAAGAAAAGTCCTTTTTTTTCTTCCTGTGTCCCTCCAGTGCCCTCTACTGAAAAGGTCTAACACTGTGTAGCTGGCCAGGGAGAAATGTTCCATTATCAAAGGCAGAGCAATGAACAGTAGATTTAGAGTTGAGAGGCGATAATTTAAGAACTGACATAGTCCACTCCTTTGGCTACTCAGCTTCTAAATGCACCCATCTGCATACCATTGAACATTGTTATAACAACATAATAAATCTGTGTTTCCACTCGGCAATACATAGTCATCATTCATACGAGTGAAGGAGTTTTTATCCTTTATCCAAGATGAAGGGTCACATAACCTCAACAGTCATTTTGCCCCTCCACTGGTTATATTAATTACTCCTCAAATTCAGTCCACTGAATATTGTTACCTCTAAACAAAACATCTTGAAAAGTGGCAGAACCTTCATGAAAATGGAGCCCAGTCTGTGGTGAAAGTATCTCTTCTATTGGCTACAGCTTATCCTTCTCTACCATTAAACCTCTTCCTCCTAAGGTACTAACCATTGTTTCCTTGCCTCAGCTGAGATGATGTGATCAGGTCAATGTCCTCCTACCCACTACATGGCCACTTCCCAGTCTCATCATTGCTGGTTTTAGTAGCTGGCACCTCTTAGTGCCTTAACATAGTACCTAAGATGGTAGCCATGTCTGTTCTCATGATAGGGGACACAGATGTCAGAGGAAATCAAGCAAGCAATTGTTACATTTAATCATTTCTATCCCCTTCTCCAGATAGGGAAATGGGCCACTTTGGGTTTAACTCACATTTCTCCTCTCTTTCCTGTTAATAAGAACCAAGCAGGCTGGGGATATAGCTCAGTTGGTAGAATGCTTGCATTGCAAGCACAAAGACCTGGGTTCAATTCCCAGCACCGCAAAAAAAATAAATAAATAAATAAAAGAACCAAGTGATCCCAAGTCAAGGAGGAATATAAAGTCAAAAACTGAAGTCAGCAAGGACAGGATGAAAGAGAAAGCAGAATAGATTACTAGTTCATGAAAAGTTAAGACTTGATGAGACAGTGTGCCTTTTCTTTGTTTTATTCTTTTTCTTCTATTGTTGCAAATCTGTGATTTGTTATATTTGACCTGGTGGAAGTCCTCCAAGCCACACTGACCTATTAATAGAAATCCAGACTCCTAAAGACCTAGAGACAGAGCTCAGTTCTGCTTCATTTCTCTACTTGCACTTCAATAGCAGCAGTGACCTTTGTCTATCATGCACCGACAGTGTGGAGGGCACCGTATTTCCACTGACATCTTTGTTTGGTGTGTGAAGTTATTTCCAAAAAGCTTCATTTATTTAATCCTCCAGCTGTCTGAAAATCTTTATGGGTGACCATTTGAGCCTGCCCTTTACCCTTTGCTCTCTGAACCCATCCAGGTCCTTGCTGGAGGCTCCCAAAGGTCTAAGATCATAGGGAAAGAAAGTGAAAACTAGATGTCTAATGATATAGAAGTCAGCTGGTAAAGTTCCATAAAATTACTTTGGGAAGAAGCTGCTAGAAGAGATGCCGCTGTGTTTTTATTCTTACTATCACAACACAAAATAATTAATGGGTAAAAAATACTTTTTGTTTAATAATTGCTGTTCTTCATTAGTGTGAACCAAGGGCACAGTCTATCTAAGACAATAACATCTGCACCCCATATTTCATTATCACCAAACTTCACATTTTACACAAACGCATTGCTAGCACAGCCTTACAGCTTTAATTAGTTTCTGCCATAGCTGTGAAGGTCAGCCAATTATTGTGTGTGAAATTTCAATATGAAATGGCTGAATTGAAGACAGCATTGCAACAATGTGGGTTTCTGCACTGCTGTAAATCTAGTTTTTTGGAACCATTTTAAAAACACAAGATAACATAAAATAATCATCAGGTATACATGGTTTCAAGGCTTATTGGTTCATTTAACATGTGCTTGAAGGGGGAAAAAAAAACCACACAATTTCTGATTGTTTCTCAGATTCCCTCTTATTACATCGTCATTATCTCTGCCACAATTGTTAAGGCTGAGTTTGTGTTTTTTTGATTAACTTCTTTTAACTCACTTAGAACTCCATTGAAACATTCGATCTAGTTAAAAAGCCTAATTTTATCAGATTTATGTGATAGAAAATTAAAAATGCACATACATGCATTACATGTACACATATATGCTCATACATTTCTTGTATATGTACGTGCATATGCTTAATGAGTATATCTTATAAATACATATACATGTTTACATACCATGAATTTGACTTTAAAAATGTTAATACATATTAATTTATTAGGACAACATTAGAAGGTCATTTTACCAAAAAATTGACTGAATTAAAAATGTTCTACTAAGGATTCAATTTTATGAATTTTCTGTTTGGGATCATAGAATTGTAGAATTGGAAATGGTTGTGAAGTCCATTTGCTATAGCACCCTTTGTTTACATGTTCAAGAATGATATAGGATTTACTGAGGTCACTCAGGCTCATTGGTAGATGTGTCAGCAACTAAGCTCAAATTCTGATTCTGTCCCCTCAATATTTTTCATAGACCTATCTTACTATCACATAACAATGCAGAGAAGATGTATCCTATGATAGGTAAAGCTCCAAATTTTGCTCAAGGATTTTCATGAGATTCGAGAGTAGTTTATTTTTTTTACACGTAGATACATATGCTATTCAATACTAATTCAAGCAAATGAATATTTATTGGGCTATTCCCTATGCAAGGCACCCTGTAAAATATTACAGGTGTCTGGGAAGATTAAAATGTTTTTGGTGTCTTTAAAAACCAGCAGGGTAAATAAGACAAAGGAGGTGGCAAAGAATATCAGAATTAATAGAAGCGGATTTGTCATATGGGAGGAAGATAAAGACAGGGCAAGTCAAGGAAGGAAGTCAAAGAGAAAAAAAGGCAATTATAGGATATTCAGTAGCATCCCTGGCCTCTACCCACTAGATGCCAATAGTACCCCCTGCTCCAATCATGAAAATAAAAATTTTCTCTATATATTGCCAAATGGTTCCAGGTAGGAGAGAAGAGGGGAAAATTCGCTTATGAACCACTGAACTAGATTCTAGACCATAAACTACTATGGCTTTTAGAAGATTGCCCATTCCAAAATAAGAGAAGCTACTTCAACCTCATTGGAATAGTGATCCCTTGATCTTCCCCTGATTTCCTGGATGTCAGGGAGAAAGGCAGTATCAGACCACAGAGGGCTTGGGAAACTGAAGTCTGGTCAGGGTTGCTTGATTTGATGGTTTGGTGACCTACGAGAGAGTTAGATTCCCATGGAGTACGCGGTGAGTGTGAGCTGTGTGAGCAAGCAAAGCCGCAGGCAATCACAGTTCTCTCAAGAAGTCACCAAGCAAAAGAGAAGACATAGTATCTCCAGGAAATTGTACTCTAAACCTCAGGAACTGTTGATATCTGAAGCATGTAAAGTCTTTGTTAGAGTTGGGAAAGGATGCCCCATGAATTTAGGATGCTTCAAATCACCCTTGACTTCTATCCACAGGATGCCAGTAGCAACCCTTTCCTCAGTCATGACAACCAAAAATGTCCTCAGATGCTGTCGAATGCCCAGAGGGTTGTAAAAAACCTTCCCTGACTGAGAATCCCTGGGAAAAAAGATTTTTGCTTCTGATTTTAAGGTGGAGAAAACTTAAGGAAATGCTCAGGGAGGAATAAGACAAGTAGAATGTGAGAGGGTGAAGATGCAGAGGAAGGCGAGAAAAATTAAGGAGCAGACCAGGGTGCAAAGAGAGAAAGAAGGCCAAGAGTGCCTTGGATAGGAGAAAGGACTTCCCCATAGCAAATAAACAAAGGGAAGCCTGCGAACTGGGGACAGAGGTTAAAGAGCAATCAAACCAGGGAGTCTTGATTTTTTAGGTAAAGTTATAGATGAGTGTCATTTAATGTGATCAGATCTGAGAGTGGAATTTACTAGAAAGGTGAGAAGCAGAGTGCAGGTCAGTACTGCTCTGCTGAAACTAGTGAACACACCTTGGCAGCAGAGGCTTATCTAAGATGCTACCAGTATCGCTTACGCAGCCCACCTTTACCTAACTGGGAGCAGGAGTTTAGAGCGGACAGTTCCTAGGACCAGGAATGCCCCAGACTGAGATGAGAGGTCAGTTATGGTTTAGAAAGGGACCACAGTTTGGGGAATGAGAGGAGAATCAGGTCTCATGCATGCCAATGAGGTTTAAGCAGATCCTGTTTTAGAATTGGAGGTCTTTCTAAATTCCATACTACTCTAAGGTCTAGAATCCAGAATCTACGTCAGTTGACCAAATGAATTGGCCACCCACCCCCATCCTGCCCAGGGACATTAGGCAATGTGTGGAGACCTTTTTTACTGTCACGATTGAGGCTAAGGTTGGGAGTAAGTGGGGACAGTCATTGCTGGCATCTAGTAAGTAGAAGTCAAGGTCACTGCGAAACATCCTATAATGAACTCTGGAGACTTTACAAGAAAGAATTATGTCAATAATGTCACTGTTGAGAAATCCTGTTTTAGATTAAAAGTAATATCTTGCAAGTCTTACATTAGGAAATTTTTTTTAAAGTTAAATTGCTGAAATTTTCTTTTTTAAATTCTGAATTATAATTTAGCATCAATTTTTATAGTCTCTTGGAAAGAAAGAAACTCCAGTTGCTTTTGTGCATTCATTCATTTAATGTTTCACCAAAATCAGTTCTTGAGTTGAATAATGGGGACCATACTAAGTACTGGGAATACAAAATAAGGGAAAGATTTGAAAAAAAAAAAAGTATAGACTCAGAGAAAAGCAAAAGTATAGACTAAATTGTGTTTCCCCAAATTTATGTGTTGAAGCTCTAACTCCCAAGGTACTATACTGGGAAACAGGACCCATACGGTGTACTTAAATTAGGTTAAATTAGGTCATAGGGTGGGACCCTGATATGATAGGGTCATCTTTACAAGCACAGATACCAGGATCCAGTGCCTCAAAACTAGGAAGACAGGTCTCACCAAAAATTGACCAGACTGGCACCCAGTCTTTAACTTCCAGGCTCCAGAACCATGAGAAAATAGGTGTCTGTTGTTTAATTCACCAATCTCTGGTATTTTGCTATAGCAACCTGAGAACACTTAGACAGACATATTTACCTATCTTGTTCTTTGTTTATTATGAGGATTGTCCTAGGCAAATGCCAATAAGCCAGTTTTATCTTATAAACCTTCCCATTCCAATGTGACCTATTGCTTATTCTCAGTTCTTCCCTTTAATTTCTGCAATCTGAGAAAGAGGTTGGACTTTGAAATTAGAAATACTTGATTCTAAATCTAGCACCCAACTACTGAAGCACTTAAGGTTAGGACATAACCCTCAGAGCCATAATATCCTCATTTATAAAATGGATATAACCATGTTTGCCTACAGTAATGCTATATGATTAAGTGAACAGATCAGGTGAGAAGGCCTAATACTGTTCTCTTGAGAGCTGAGGTTTTCCCATTTTTCTCTTAGATCAGAATTGTATGCTAAATTTATTTTTAGAAATTACTTGGCTTACTCTTCCCAACTCATTAGGTGTTGGACCAAAGAGGCAGAGGATTTGCTTCTCTCAAATTATCTCCAGAAGAATTTTGAAAATGGTAAAACTCCCATTGTCTAACCACCAAAATGCTAATGACAAATTTTTGGCTTTTCATAAGCAAAGAAAACAATGGTTTTTTGAGGTGTGAGTTCATGACAGGTACCTAAAATGAAGTAAATATGTAGTTTCTACTAAAAAAAAAAAAAGAAAATAAAGTCTAATGGTGTTTATTCCCAACATGCTAACTTATGTCTATTTTGAGACATGAAATAAATCAGAAAAATCTCTGCAAGTTCTGTATCTATCAATTCCTCCAGTTCACTATATGTTCATTGTGTGCCAAGTACTGTGCTAAGCTGAGGATTGCAAATGCATGCAATCTTCCTGAAACCTCTTCCTTTGCTAGCACATCCGGTTGGATTATGAAATGAGGAACATAAGCTGCCACTTGATATTTATTACTATCGCTTCCTATGTATAACAAGTGAAGCTGTATATTGCTGACTCCTTTCAGCAGGATAGGCAGAGACTGTCTCCTGGAGGTGCTGGATGGTGTCTGATTTGAAGAGTCTGAGCCAGTTTCACTTGGCAAAAGATCATCAAAAGGTTCAGGTCCATTTTTCAGGAAATTTCTCCAGTGCATATACAGAATCATCTCATCCACACCCTTTTTCAAATACTGACAAAGGAGACACAGTCGCTTTTCATGAGAAATACAAGTAGTGTCTCTGGTTCATCACCTGGAACCACAGAGAACTGGGTGGTGGTAGGGAGGCGAGGGAGTGGTTGGTGCACTCCCCTGACAAGCAGGAAATGTGGCTCCTATTTCTAGGTGACCGGGTCAGGACACCTGATCTCCCAATCTGCCCCTCTAATAGAGATTATAAAAGAGACCATGAGACCGAAGAATTGGATGACAGGTACCCATTAGATCATGCTCTACCCTTTGCCTTCCAGCTTCCTGCCTCTAAACTTAAACTCTCTTCTGTCAGACAACACAAATTAGAGGTTAAAATGCAAGGTAGATCTGCCTTGGCCTTTCCTTAGACAGTCTATCTTCTTCAGATTTGAAAGACAACAGGAGCTATAGTGGCAGAGACTGGCAAAGTCTTTCCTGACTTTAGTGAACCTGTTGTTTATTGTCTGGGTTCACTACTACAAGATGTATGAGGTTCAGGGATCCCATCTGTCTTCATCATTGCTCAAACAATCTCCTAGCAGCGTGCCAGGTGCCTTGTAGGAAATGAATATTAGGAAGGAGGGAAGGAAGGAAGGAAGGAAGGAAGGAAGGAAGGAAGGAAGGAAGGAAGGAAGAAAAAGAAGGAAGGAAGGGAGGGAAGGAGGGAGGGAGGAAGAAGTCATCCTAAACCCCAAGCAATATAGAGAAACCCAAAGAAGGCAGTACCCTAGAATTGCTCTTGGTGTCAAAATCCAAAACTAAAGTTGAAAAGGAATTTCATAATTATTATTGAACTTGGCCCCTTGTTTCCTGAGGTTTAGAAATTTCAGTGGCTTACCATGGTCAAACACAAGTTTGGAACCCATATCTTCTGGTCCTGGGTCAAAGAGTTTTTGCCTTACACTCTCTGACCTCTTCAGGGAGAATTTCTGGTCTCTTTGTCCACATTCCCTATGTGTTTTGAAAAAGTACAGTATACTTTATTTAGAGTCATGAAGAAATGTATTATCTGTTTATTTACTGAATGCAGTAGGTTGACATGATCTGCTCTGATTTGTTGTTGTTTTGTTGACAACAGAGCATTTCCTGTTTTGCACGTGTGGATTTGTGTGTGTGTGTGTGTGTGTGTGTGTGTGTGTGTGTTCCCTTGTAGTTCAAAGAGCAGAGCAAGGTTTAGTATCTATAGGGTTTCTTCAGCAAGGTCAACAAATTAAGAGAATGTGAAAACTCAAAATTCTCACCAAAGTCTTTTAACTAAAGAAAATGATTGTGTGATTTTGGAATTGACTTGGTAGTGACAATTAATGAAACTGTTTTGAGATTTCAGACCCTGAAATTGTTGTATGCTCACTGAATATTGTGACTTAGAAGAGATAATCTTATAATTCCAAAGTTTACTACTATGCCTGTGAGTTAGGAAAAGAAATCAATCAGGATTTCTCAGTTTTTGGTTGGATAGCTGCCAACACAAGAAGGGCAAGCTGCTGAGACCTGACACTAAAACACAAAAGAAGACTTTCTGTGATGAAAGGGATACACCCATGGTCCCCCTCCACAACCTTGAGGCCCTCATCCCTGGGTCCAAATGGACAGCTACTGCGGATATGGTTTCCACAAAATATATTATTGGGAGTTTCAGACTTAACACATCATATCACATTTACACAGTGCTTTTAACATTTTTTTAACCTCCCTTCTCTGTCAATCAGCATAACATCCTCCTCCTCAGTAAAGGACTGCAAGACATTATTTTGAGTCCATTATTTTAGATAAGTAAATGGAGAATCAAGAAGTTAGACTATCTCTGAGCCAAGAGCAGAAGTGTGTTTCCCAGTCACCAGTCCTATGGTTTTTCTGCTGGAATTTGCTAGGAGTTTGGGATGGAGGAACATTATGCTAAAAATTAAAAGATAAAAGCAAAAATAAGAAGAAGAAAAGGAAAATTTTGTTTTAGTTACCTACTTTGGTTACCTGCTATGGTGAATATGGACAGGGATTATGGAGTAAGTACAAATTCACATGTAGAAAAAGTCAACATGTTAGAAAGATGAAACCACACTTTCACAAAGTCATTTGAAGAACCAGCTTAGCTAACGTGTTGCTAATTTTTAGCTGATTTAAGTTATGTGCCCTCTGCCTTATTCAGCTGTCCCTTGGATGGCAGCTCTAATGTATGGAGAAATGGACGTGAGGCTCAAAGAGGTTTGTATACAGCACAGATTTGGAATAATTGTCCCCCAAGTGATTGAAAGCTGACCATCCTCTGTGGTCTAACAGGTTTCTTTACTAAGTCATAAATAACTTTCTGGAAGCCATTTTTCCTTCACTTGGGAAAACATCTTTCATGGATATCCCTGATAGAGTTTTCTAGCCCCTGGGATCCAATATTTTGAGAAATATCTTTAAGCCAACTAAACCTCCAGAGATATTTCTATTTTCACTCAACTCTTATTTCAGTTCCAATATTTCTAGGAAAACATTGATTGATTTACAGTGGAAAATTATGAGATGTTCTTCATGTTGGATACAATATATCTGATTTGTGATCTCTAGGCATCAGATGTTTTATAGCAGAAGTTAAAAATGTACACCATAGTCTGGCACAAACAGGCTCACCTGTAAGCCCGTAAAAGCCTCCAGCAGATGTGCTACTTCTTTCTTCAAACTGTCTGACTCCACACTCCCTGCTCCAGTCATGATCCACATCAATAATTTACATGCAGGATTTCAAACGTCTGATTTCAGACTATCATGAAGCAATCTAAGTGTCATGTTGAAAGGTACAGATGCCAAGGGCTTGACAGAGGCTGGTTGTACATGGCAGCGGGCATCACAGAGGCAGAAAGGTATGCTGGTTGTGACTGAAGAGAGCAAAAATGCCTAAGTTTTGAAGCTTGATTGTTGCTTGGCTGGTTGTTTTCCCTACTGTGAGGACTGTGAGGTCTGTGTCTGCCCTACTCAGCGCTAAATGTGCATTTTGTAGCCTTGTGCCCAATGCATAGGAGGTGCACAGGCCACACTTGTGCAAGGGATGAGTAAAGATGAGCAAGTGAGGCATAAGGAAGCAAAAAACACAAGTTCAATTAGTTATTAAACTCCAAACCTGAATTTCTTAATGGTAGTTCTCTTCTTAGTGTGCTTGCAAATTTCAATAAAAGTTAGTGTCAGTTTTTATTCAGTGGGGCTGAACTACACAGTCAGCAAGTTGCCTGTTGATTCTGCCTCTAAAGATGACAGACCTTGGGTTTCAGCTCCAAGTGAATCAGTTAGCACCCTCTGCTCTATAGTCAGAGACCTAAATGATATTCTGTGTTAATTCCTCTTGCTATTTCTGTTGGTTTTCTAAAATGCCACAGTCTACAAGGAAAAATCCTTCCCTAATATTGAGTTCTAATCTTCCCTGTCACCTTAAAACCATTTCTGTTCTGCCTTGAGTGAGGACAACAAACTAACTTTACTAACTTTGATTCCCCATTTTGATTCCTCTCTGGATCAATTAGCCTTTGCTCTATAACAAACTACCCATCCTTAGTGGCTTAAAACAATAACCACTTTACTTAGTTTATTATTCTGAGTATCACCAAGCAGGGTTGGGTTCAGCCAGGTGGTTCTTCGGGACTGACCTGGGCTCAACTCTCCTTCACTGTGCTCACTCACATATCTAGGGGCTCAGAAGAATGACTGGAATAACCCAGGGCTGGAGCCAATCACTGCAAGTCTCATTGTTCAGGAGGGAAACCCAGCCTTTGATATGCGACAGCAGATGGTAGAAGAAGCTGAAAAGTCTCTGAACTGCTAGTTCAGGAGTCAGTTATAATTTCCACCACACTGAGTTGTTCAAAGCAAATAACTAGGCCACCTAGGTTTAAAGGGCAAGGAAACATATTTTCCTTCTTAATGGAAATAGTTCATGACTTTTTTTTTTTTTTTCCAATCTACTACACCATGCTAAATTTCTTCTCATTTTTTGGTTCCATTCATTTCTTAAATTTTACCCAAATAAGTCCTTGAAAACTTCTTTTCATTTTAAATTATCATCAAGTATTTACCAGAAATTATCAGAATTTCTATTACTACCAGAACTACAGAGAATGGAATAAAAGGCAGAATTTCAAGACTCTTAATCACACCTGAAAAAAATCATTTTTCCATCTAAGATAATATTTATTATTTTAAGAACTAGCATTTGAATATCTTGGAGGAGGGGCTATTATTAAGCCTACCATACCCAGACTGTTGTCTGAACCTGGGACCCTTGTTTACACTTGTTACCTAGTCAGTGCTAGGTAACTCAGACTATCTATTACATTGGTTAATTTTTTTTCCCAAATTTTAATTTCAGTTTGTTGTCAACTAATACATTTTCAAAATCACATGCTTGGACTTTGTAGCAATACCAAATTACTAGAAAAGTTTCCAAACTCATAACTGTGGCCGTCTATCAAACCAGTAACAGTTTGCAGAGGCCACTAGTCTACAACTAAACTTTAAGTAGTATCAAATTAAAAGACACCTACTTGCTTAAGCACCACCTTTCCCAGGAATATTTTCTGACTTGAGTTTATGACTCTCTCTATCCTCCCTTGGATTGGATTCTTTATTGCTAGGATTCTTTATTCATTCTTTACTGCCTACTTTTAATGATTTACTGGTTCCTCCCATCTTAAGCTCCTTAAAAGTAAGAAAGGGGGACTTTGAGCCTTGCATTGATCTTGATATAAAGTAGATGCTTAATAAACACTTGTGGAAGGAATGACTGTGATGCACCTAGAGTCTGGAGGCTTGATCTGTATCATGATGGTGCTGGGAAGTGACTCACAGTTCTCTAGGTCCAAGAGAATGGTACCAGCACCTCCTTAGCTTATGGTGAGAGCTTGCTTCATGCTGCTTCATGCATGGCAGAGAAACATTCACTTCTCCAACTGGCAAAGTGTTGCTGTACCCTACATGAACAAGAGAATATCATTCCTTGAACTAAATTCAGGAAAAAGCAGTACATTTTGCATCAGTCTATAAATTCAAACTAAGTTTTGGCAATTAATGTGGACTTTAAAATCAGCCAAATCTAGTGAGTAAAGTGAGGAGTTTATATTACTTACCTGGTTTATAAGGAGTAGATGCTATAAACAAGCCATAGATTTAGTATAAACAAATTTCCAATCTGTCTAGCCTGAGACACAGGCACACACGTTTATATACATAAAACTAGCCTGCCACAGTGACCTGAAGAAGCAGGAAAAACCATTAAGGAACAAGTAGGGAGGGACTAAGGACTGGCAATTGCTAGTGACATGTTTACTAAATATGCTCTAAAACATTAAACATAACATTGGAAAGCAGAGAAGCCAAATGGTTGGAGAAGCCCACTGATTACAATTCAGGTTTGGTCTCTGATCTGTTTTCTCGGCACTTGGCTTCACAACCGGAGCTCAGCCAAATGAATCTGCATCTCTGAAGTCTCCAGGCAACTCCCAACTTGGCATTTCTGACACAGGAGAGCTAGCCAGGAAACCCCTCTTTGGAGGAGAACCATTGGCCAGACTCACTCTATCAACATCCAGACATCATGGTTAATTACAAACACACAGGACCAACCTGACAGCCAGCTCTGCAAGTAGCAGACACCAGCCTTCCCCAGGGAATTGGCTTGGCTCCAACAAGTACTCCCAGTGACAAGAACCCTTTTAAGCAAGACACTCCAAGAGCTCACCAGATTGTGATGGGTTTTGTGTTGCCACGGAAAGACATTCTCCTACCCGCCCTCAGAAATACCGAATTTCTATTCAGAGAAAATGAATGTCAATCCCTGGCACTAAGATCATATTCAACATTTTAATAATACAAATAAATTCCTAATCACTTCCCTGCTTCCCACCCATCTGGCACTATGTTCTTTTTTAGATTGGAGCCTAGGAAAAATCTTAGAAAGGAAATTGGTTAAACCCTTGACCCATGACTCAGATGTGTGGAAGGAAATAGTTGGACATAGGGCTTGTGATATCTTCCTTCTTCCTGGCATTTTCCAACAAAAAGTTATTCAGCAGGAGACTGGAAATTTGGCCCTGAGTGTTCAGATCTAGGCAATGAATCAGTCAAATGCTTTTATGGAGAATCCATTTGTACTTGACATTAATTTGGATTGTCTTCTAGAAGGCCAGACTTCTAGGGGAAGTTGGAGCCAGGAGAAGAGAGTGCTATGCAACCAGATTCTAAAATAACTGAAGCTCCTTGAGAAATAGACCCTGCCTTGCCCCCCGCTCTCCACACACACTGATATGACTTTGGCACTTGTACTTGTTAATGGAGTATAAGATGAATGTCTGGGTTAACCACACTAGTCCCATAGCCCACCAGCTAGTGAAGCATCAACAGCCACACCTTGGCCAAAGTCACTCAACTCAACTGAGCCAGAGCCTTAAGGCAATACTCTACGTGGAGGGTTTTTTTGTTTTGTTTTGTTTTTTAATCCCTGAAACAATTCTACTGTTGTGCAGTTTGCCACCACAGCATGGATCTTGGCTCTCAGGAATATTTATTAAGGCTCATTTCCACCCCCCCATTTCCTGCATATCTGCTCTGCATCCCTTCAGCAAATTTACTGTGCTGTATTCAACCAGGTAAGAACTGTAGGAAGGTAGAGAACTTCCCTAAATCCTTCTTCTCATAGGCAACCATCATGTGGACCTCTGACTTACTTTTCTTCTGATGAAGAAATGTGTGTTTTTGCATAAGAAAGAGTCTTTATTCCAGAAACCATAACAGGCTTACATTCCAGTAATCCTTGGTGTATCTCACTTGGAAAGATTCCTCAAGTTGCATTTTCTCATTTGTATTCCAATGTCCTTTTACATGCTGCCCCTTTGAAGCTTAGATTCTTAGACCATGTGCACATCTGTCACACAGGATCCTCCCTCTTAAGCATTCCAAAGGTCTGTGGCAGAATACCAAGTCCTCCTTCCCCATTCTATTAACTAGTCCAGGAGGAAATCTGTGTCCAGAAAGAGAATAGTCCTAATAGAATGACCTTTACTGAGGCTTGACATCTGCTACCTTGTAAGCTTCTTACACACTCAGCCTAATCCACCTGGAGGCTTTGCTGCTTGATGGAAGGTGATAAAAAAGAAGAGAGCGGGTGGGGAAAACTGTTAGGCCATAAGCCTTGTCTTAGATTCAAAGCATGTAGGCTGCTTGAGATTCTGAGGCTTAGAGCAGACAGAGGGGGAAATATTTCTTAGTTCAGGTGCAATTCTCAAGATGCTTATTAGGATGAACTCTAGTCTAAGAACAACTTTATTGGTATGAAAGTCAAGGCAAGGCTTCCTAATAGGAAGGAGGCTCCCAGCTTCCCAACACTTCAGAGAAGCTAATGTAATGGTGATCATAAAATTCGCCTCGCAGACAAGAACCAAGAAGCCCAACTCTAGAAATTTACAATCCACAGAGGATCAACAGCTTGTATTCTGGATATCTTAAAGGTGAATGCTCTAAAACACCCATCTGTCTGTGCTGAGGAAAACCCAGACACCTGTGGTTATAAATAATCCAGTCTGTTTCTTACAGCAACTAAGGCAAAGGCCTAAATTCCAAATTGAACTGGCTTTTTGATTTATACCCTTGGCCAAGAGAAGAAAGCTCAGAGACAGAGTTTCTGAGAATAAAGGAGGATGTCTCCAAGGAAAGGAAGAGACTATGAGATAAGTTACTGAAAACCCGCTTTCCTGAGCAATAGGATAATTGCTTCTCAGAATCACAAACTGAGATGAAAATATGAACTATGTTGGAACAACTAACATAGGTGAAAATGTTATTGTATCATGAAAGAATTTTCCCCTGCAAGTAAAAAGTGAGCATCCTAGTGCTCAACAAACTCATTCCAAAGGCAATTATTTATAGACTGTACTGGAAGAAAACTTTGCTCCATTTTAGTAAATTTTTGGTGTTGAGCAATCTGGTATATTGGAAAGACATCTTTCTATTGATAAACCATTTACATTTTTCTTTCTCACAAATTCCTGAATAGATTATACAAATATAGAACTATATCTATCTCTGTTGATCTGAGGGCAGGTCTGAGATAAATAATTCCCATCATTATTGTGCCCTTTGAAATGTACATCTATTTTGAATATTTAAATTTCTAAGAGCCAGGCACCGTGGTGCATGGCTATAATCCCAGCAACTCAGGATACTGAGGCAGGGGAAATCACAAGTTCCACGCCAGCTTCAGCATGTCAGGCCCTAAGAAACTTGGCAATACCCTGTCTCTAAATTAAAAAAACAATAAAAATTGGGGTGTGTGGCTCAGTGGCCCAGCACCTCTGGGTTCACTACTCAATGCAAAAACAAAACAAAACAAAACAAAAACCTTCTAAGAAAATCAATCCTTCAGGGAAAGGAATAGGTAATGTATATAATAATGTAATAGCTTCACAGGAATAACAATATCTTCATCAACACTCACAACAGAGAGAGGATTATTTTAGCTTCATTGCTTTAGTAGAGTATGCTGTAGGCCTGAGGACAGGTGACTGGTCAGGGTAATATAGCTAGAGAGGGTCAGAGGTGGTATTCCTGACCCCTAATCTCATACTCTCTAGAGCATAATATGCTTCTTTCAACCCTAAATGGGTCACATTTCAGAAAACTAATATTATCCATAAACAACATTATGGGCCAGTGACTTATTCTCCCCAATTTCCATTCTTCCTGAAAAAAGATGTCTGTACTTGCCATGAGCTCTAAAAATGGCCATTCTACTCATCTAGAAAGAACATACTTGAATGACCAAGTTTAGGCACATCAGATAAAGTGGAAGGATGTAAAGTCACAGTGACTTATATTTCTAAGTTGAGATAATGCTACTGAGAACCATTTGGAGTTGGATAAATTGAACAAGTGCAGTTTTGACACATTTTCAGGGATAAAGAAGTGTAGTACTTTTCTTCTGAATCAGAAAGAAAAAAGTTAACTGCAGTAAAATGAAGATCCTATTTTAAGATATACTCAGTTTTATATTTATCAGCTGAATTTCAATAAAAATATGCAGAATCATTTGTGTAATCATTTGCAGTATCTAGTGAGTCACCATCCATAGTCTAAGTAAAAGGTCCAAAGAGAACTGGTATTGTAATCTCTGAAATTCAAAGAAAAGACTGAAGAGGAAAACCTTTACACTAACTCTCCTCTTTCCGTTCAAAAAATTCCATCACTTTGATCCCATTTATTTACTGTGGTTACACTTCACTCATCTGTGGACAGTACCAATTTAGCAAAGTCATGCTTTGGATCCAAGTGACAACCTTTAAGAATGAGCAGAGGTGCCCACTCAGCCTGCTCTGATGCACCATTGGTATGCACATTCTGTACCTCCACTTCTTTCTCTCCCAAAAAAGCAAAGAGACCATGTAAGTCCCAAAGAAGCTTTCCAGTCAACACAAGCCTGTGCGCTACATACAAATCAGCAATAATGATTAGAACAACATGATTTATGAAGGGCTTTGTCTCCAAAAAGATGCCACCTCCAGGTTTACCATCTTCAGGGTCAGAGTGCTAAGCTCTAGAATGTCGTGTATTGAAACAATCAACACCCTGAGACACTTCTGTGCCCCCAAATAGTCAATGTACACAGGCCAACCATCCCCCTATCTGACCATTGAATATGTGTGTCCCACCACCACCACTTGAGGTCTGTTATCAGAGGTTGTGGGTCAGGACGGGTGGAGAGTGGTGGAGAGTATGGGCAATGTTCCATACATGGAGGAAGCACCCCAAGGGTCCTCTGAACCTAAGGTGTTGATTCCTACTTGGTCCTGTTAGGCTCCTCATGCCTGTGAATCAACAGGCAGTGAAAGAAGTTCCCCAGGCAAGGGAAAGTCACCAGATTCAACATCAGGCTGAGACTTATCCTTCACAAGGTGGACTGCAAGGAGTATGTGCAGGGCTTGGTGCTCTCGTGACTGGGAGAAGAGAGAAAGGGCAGTGTTTGCAACTGACAAAGGTAAGGCATCAAGGACTAGAGCCCTCAAGGAGGAAGGCATGGGGCTGCTGCTATGCCAACTAACCACTTGGCTAAAAGTAAGGAAAACCCAGAATGGGCAGGGGAGGAGGGAGACAATGAACATTATTAATAAGCCTGGAACCAGTTACAGCAGAGAGAGTTATAGTCATCTGTCTTAGGATCTTCTGAAGAGTCTGGGATGGATTGGTCATAATACAGAGTACAAGTGTCCCTCTGACTGGCAGGAGATGGACTGTAGCAAATGCTTCTTTCCCTTGACTCATCTGAAACTTCAGCTGCAGCTATGGTGACCGTGGACACTGGTTGGGCCCAGCACAAGTCTCCACAGCATCTCCTTACCTTTAAAAAAACACATATTTTATTTTTTCCACATTTTCTATTTTTGCATTAGAGTTGTACATAATGGTGGGGTTTGTTGTCACTGTTTGCATATGCACACAATGTAACAATATAATGTGACCAATATCTTCCCCCCTCTGTTCCCTTTCCTCTATTCAACTGATGTCCTTTTGATTTTTAAGAGATCCCCCCAACCTGCTTTTCCTTTTTCCTCTCTAACTTCTACATATGAGAGAAAATATATGACCCTTGACCTTCTGAGTTTGGCTTATTTTACTTACCATGATGGTCTCCAGTTACATCCATTTTCCTGCAGATGACATAATTTCATTTTTTTTATGACTGAATAAAATCTATTGTGTATATATACCACATTTCTTTATCCATTCATATGTGGACACCTATACTGATTCCATAGTTTAGCTATTGCAAATTGTGCTGCTATAGACATGGGTATGCATCTATCGTTATAGTATGATGACTTTAATTCTTTAGGATAAATACTGAGGAGTGGTATAGTTGGGTTATATGGCAATTCCAGGCCTAGACTTTTGAGGAACTGCCATACTGATTAGTTTTCTGACTTTAGTATTTTCTCTAAACCATGGGATCTCTGACAGCCTACTACAGGGCAGACCAGAGGTGCAGAGGACTTATCATTACTAAGGAAAACCCTCAGCCTATATTCACATATATAAAATAAACTGCCCACAACTGCAGTTTATCAAGATCAAGAACTAAGGCTGTGTGGACTTACATGACTTTACTATTCTTGAACTTAAACTTAGCCCCAACCAGCCTTTTTTGAAGCATCATCTCCTCGTCTATAAAGAAGAAGGAGTCCTATTAATTGCTGTGTAGGTCTTTTCTATCCCCCATAAACCTAAAGACAAATGCTATTCCCCATTGGCCACATTTTTTTTTCTTTTGGTACTAGGGATTGAACACAGGGTCACTTAACCACTGAGCCACATCTCCAGCCCTTTTTTATATTTTATCTAGAGACCAGGTCTCACTGAGTTGCTTAGGGACTCATTAAGTTGCTGAGGCTGGCTTTGAACTCACGATCCTCCTGCCTCTGCCTCTTGAGCTGGGGGATTGCCACATCTTGTCTTTGTTTATTCCACACTCATTGCTCCTCCTTAGGAAGATAACATTGCAATAGCAACTGGAAGGAATGGACACACAGACAACCACAATTCAACCAGCTGATCTCAGGTCACTAAAGCAACTGCTATTCTAATTTTCCATCTGTAAGAACACTAGTGAGTGAATTAGTCCAAACATTAGCTAAATATTTTAAAAATAATTTTTGCACCTGCTTCTGGGTGGTGTTTCTTGCAGAGTAGAGCAGCTTTCTCGCTGTGATCTATTTAAAGTCAGTCCTCAACACAAGGGTTTGTAAGGAAAATTAAAAAGAGAAAGAGAGAAGAGAGGGGAAAGAAAAAAGGACAAAATAATGTTTGCAACTTTTGATATCAAATCTAGTGTAGCAATTACAAGCACTGGATTTGGAATATAGACCCCTGGATTATAAACTCTGGTCCTACTGTTTGCTGATCATATCACCTAGAGCACATCACTTTGTCTTTCGGCGATTCTGTTTCTCCAAATGTAAGATGGGGTTATTAAAGCAGAGGTTCTGCATAGATTCAAAAAGATTAAACAGGATAACCTGTGTGAAAGAACCTGGCATAGCACTTAGCACATGGAAGTTCCAGTGAATGATCACAATGAGAATCCAGTTTTCTAACAAAGAGAAGGAAAAAGAAAACATGCAAACACAAATTATGATTGTAGAGAGAGCACTAGATGCAGGATGAGATTCAGATTTTGTTTGTTTGTTTGGTACTGGAGATCTAACCCAGGGGCTCTTAACCACTGAGCCCCAGCCACAGGACTTTAAATTTTTTAAATTTTTTTTTAAATTTTGAGACAGGGTCTCATTAAGTTGCTAAGGGTCTTGTTAAGTTTCTGAGACTGGCCTCAAACTTGTCAGCCTTCTGCCTTAGCCTCCTGAGTTGCTGGGATTATAGGCATGAACCAACACACCCAGCGAGATTCAGGTTTTGCCACTAGCTAAGCAACCTTGGAAAGATCATTTTAGTACTTCCACTTCTTTATCTGTAAAATCTTGCACTTACATGAGATGATCTCTTCCATTGTGCTTTAACTTTCTAGAATCCTACAATGGTCTTGGTTTGTTATTACTGTAATTGGTAACATTGCTTTCTACCCAGTGATTTGCAGTCCAAGAAGCCATTCTTGGAATGAAATAAGATAGTGAAACCTACCCATTCACTGCAAATGAAAAATAACTTTTTCTCTATTAATTATGCCATAGGCATGATTCAGAGTATAAAGCATATGTAGAGTAAGGATATGGACCTCAAAAAATGTACTAATAATTTTTTTCATAACCTCTGTCTTAGAATTACAAATTTCCAGTGGAAAAATAGGGCCTTATAAAGTCTCCATTAAAAAAAACAGAAGCAACACAAACTTTTCTTTCTCTAATAACAGAGTGGCCACCTCCAGAGTTTTCTAAAGTATTCTTGTTTATTTTTCTTACTGTTTTTTACCTCCCAAGCATCCCATCCTACCACCCTGTTACCATCTTCCTACAATTCAAGTGCCCCTTGAAATCCCCAGAAAAGAAAGTACTTCCCTTGACTTATAATGGCTGTTGCCTCTGCTGGTAAGGAGACTAGGCCTGTCCAGGGGACACTATTCCTATGCCATGGTGACACTATTCCTACTCTTTTTTTGGTTGTTGTCGCAATGCTGGGGATTGAACTCAGGGCTTTGTGCTGAGTGGAAAGTACTCTACAACTGAGCTATATCCCCAGCCCTATGCCTACTCTTCAGATTGAAGGTCCAGTGGTGGTAAAGAGATTCTATCTGCCAAAAACAGATTGACCTTGAAGTAAGTAGATAGTTTCTAGCCCATCCCAGGACAAACGCAGGTAGCAGGCCTTCTTTTCTCACACAATAGATATGTTTGGTTTTTTTTATACTGGGGATTGAACCCAGGGCTGCTTTACCACTGATCTACAGCCCCTGTCCTTTTATTTAATTTTATATTTTAAGACAAGATCTTGCTAATTTGTTGAGGCTGGCCTTGAACTTGTGATCCTTCTGCTTCAGCCTCCTGAGTCACTGGGATTGCAGGAGCGTACCACCAGGCCCAGCACACAATTCATTTTTTTAAACTATGAACATAAGTTTATTTTGCGAGAGTTTTTTTGTTTTGTTTTGTTTTGTTTTGCCACAACTTACCCATGTTTTTCAATTATCACATATATTATTTCTGAACTGTTTAAACATTGGATAGAATTTGTCAGAAGTTAAAAGGGAACAAAACATATTCTTTCTACTAAAAATTATTACATTGAATTTAAAGATCAGGAACTTTTGAAAATCAAGAATTGAAGCTGTTGGGAAGTCACATCTATTTGTAAGTCTAACTAGAAAAATATCTTGTATACATTGGAACAAAACTCTCACCGCAAAATAAAACACTCTGACCAGGTACAGTGGTGCATGCCTGTAATCCCAGTGGCATGGGAGGCTGAGGCAGGAGGATGGCAAGTTCAAGACCAGCCTCAGCAAATTAGTGAGATCATGTTTCAAAATTTAAAAAAAAAAAAAATTATAGGGAGGGGGTATTAGTGCTAGGGAATGTACCTCAGTGGTTAAGCACCCCTGGATTCAATCCCTGATATAAAAATAAATAAATAAATAAATAAAACACTCTGAGATAAATACACATATCCATATTCAACAGCTTTACGATATCCAGAAAGTTTGGCTTTTTAGAAGAATAAACAAAACCGTTTTACATTCAGAAAACAGATTTTATGCCTGTTCTTACAAATATACAATTTTTAAAAATTTCTTTCACCTCAATTAAAGCTTGAAAAATATTTTTCCAGTACTCTTTTCTTCATTCAAAATATTTAAGTACCTACCTGTAATAAAAATGAGAATTCCTCAAGTTCTAGAAATCATCTAGAAATGGCAAAAATATAATTTTTCCATTCATATATATTTTAGTTAGTTTTTTTGCTGCTGTGACTAAAAAGAACCCCACGAGCACAACTACAGTGGAGGAAAAGTTTATTTGAGGGCTCACGGTTTCAGAGGTCTCAGTCCGTAGAAGGCCAACTCCATTCCTCAGGGTTCCAGGTGAGGCAGAACATCATGGCAGAAGAGTGTGGCAGAGGGAAGCAGCTCACACGATGATCAGAAAACAGAGGGAGGTCTCCACTTGTCAGATGCAAATATATACCCCAAAGCCATGTCCCCAGTGACCACCTGCCTTCAACTACCACTCAATTAATCCCATCAGGTGATTAATTCACTGATGGGGTTAAGGCTCTCACAACTCAATCATTTCCCCTCCAAACCCTCTCCCACTGTCTCACAGGTGAGCTGTTAGGGGACACCTCACACCCAAACCCAAACAATATGTCACATCTAAATGATATATAGTGGGTGCCTGCAGAGCATAGTGAGGCTGGGTTTAAGCTCAGTGGGAGTGCTGTGCGCAACAGACCCATGTGGGTTAGGAGGTGTACAAGTGGCACAGACCCACTGTCCTTGTCCCATGATCATCAAAAAACTGCCACTTGGGCAAATCTGACCACACCCACCCATTTACATACTTTCTATGGCTGCTTTCCCGACACAGCACAGTTGAGTCTCAGAGCAGAGTATGTGGCCCACAAAACCTGAATCATTTACTCTGCCTAAATAAATGTTTACTGATTGTTGATTCTAGCCCAACCCTCTCATCTTATAAATTCAATAATTAAATATACTTTCCTGTGCTCTCCTTTGACCTAGACTTTTTTATTAGTTAATTATGGATACACATAATATTGGGGTTCATTTTGACATAATTATACAAGCATGAATATAACTTGCTGCAATTCAGTTGCTGGTTATTTTACCATTCCCTTTCCTCTACTCTGTTGATCTTTCTTCTATTTATTTTTAATTTTTGTTGAAATTAGTTCCTTATGGATATACATAAAGGTGAAATTCACTGCAGTGTATTTATATGTGTATACGCCACTTGGAGCAGATTCATTCCACTGTTCTTCCCTTTTCTTGTCCTTCCTCCCTCCTCCTTCCCCATCAACCCTGTTTCTGTGCTCCACAAATCTCTCTTCTATTCTCATGGGATTCTTCCCCTAAAACACACACTTGTTTTTTTTCTTTTTTCTTTTTCTGTTTTCTTTATTTTGATCTAGCTTCTACTGATGCAAGAAAACATTTGACCCTTGACTTTCTGGGTTTGGCTTATTTCACTTAGCATGATAGTCTCCAGTTCTATCCTTTTATCAGCAAATAACATAATTCATTATTCTTTATGACTGAGTAGTACACCACTGTGAATATATACCACATTTTTTTTAGCTATTCTTCTGTTGATGGACACCTAGTCTGGTTCCATAGCTGACTATTGTGAATTGTGCTGCTATAAATATTGATGGGACTGCATTCCTAAAGTATGCTGATTTTAGATCTTTTGGATTTATACCCAGGATTGGGATAGCCAAGTAATTTGGTGGCTCCATTCCTAGTTTTTTAAGTAGCCTTCATACTGCTTTCAAGAGTGATTGTACTAATTTGCAGTTTCACCAACAATGTATGAATGTACCTTTTCCCCCACATTCTCACTAACTCTTTTTTCTTATTTGTATACTTCATAATTTTCACTCTTTCTAGAGTGAGGTGAATGAAATCTTAGTGTAGTTTTGATTTGTATTTCCTTGATTGCTAGAGATGTTGAACATCTTTTTAGAAATGTCTTCTTAATTCTTTTGTCCATTTACTAATTATGCAATGCTTTTTGGTATTTTTTAAAAATTCTTTATATATTCTGGATATTGTGTGAAGCAGGTGTCAAAGACTTCTCATTCTGGAGGTGCATCCTCTCTTCATGCTCTTAATTTTGTCCTTTGCTGTGCAGAAGTTTAACCTAGTTGTTAGACTCTGATTAACTAGTCAAACTGATATAATAACCATTTCTTACCAATGAATACAAATTAGGAACACACTGTTTTACTTGGAAGAATCACCATAAGTAGAACCAAACCACAACCCAGACATTTAGCAATTGTCAACTTTGTTTCCATCTTAGAGATAATATTTCTGAATTTTGATCCAGAATTTACTTACCATGTGACTTTGTTTAGTTAAAAATAATATGATTTTGGCAGAAATAATAAAAACTATATCTCACGACTGTAAATCTCTTTTTCTTCTTTAGTACCGGTTTCTGTCATGCTACTGAAAGGAAGAATAATCTTCTAATATTGTATGTTATAAAATCTTAGAGAGGTACACTGTTATAACAAACGCATTTTGAAAACAAGGTAATCTAATAGTCTAGATCTAGTCCCTTTAATGTAGCTACTAGCCACATGTTGCTGAGCACTTAAAATGTGGCTAGTCCAAATTGAGGTGTGTTGTACACATGGATTTCTAAGACATGCTGTGAATGAAAGAATGTTATATATACCATTAGTTATTATTTTAATGTTAGGAGCTGCAATGATATTTTAGATACACTGGGTCAAATAAAATGTTTTATTAACATTCTTTTCATTGTTTCTTTTTACTTTTTTAATGTGGCTACTAGAAAATTTTTTTAATTATCTATATGGTTCACATGCTTCTGGTGGGGAAATTTTTTAAAAAATTATGAAGGAAAGTTCAATATGATAAGTTGATAAATACTTGTAGAAAATGTACTATTATCACATACCTCTGCTGATGGTAATCCACTGACATCATATCCCAAATGATGATAAGGAATGTTGGAGGAAAAGAATCCCCAATAAGTCAATAGCTGCCTTTTAAACATCAGGTGAAAACTGAGGTGTGTCTCAAGACCAAAACCCTAATCATCTACTCCCCCTCTTTTCAAATCTTGAGATAGTTCCACAAAGTAACTCAATCGTCCCTCTCCAACTCAGTCCTCCAATGAAGGAACATGGTCTGACAAATAGCAGTTGACCTGGCAAAAATAATTACCAGAGACTACTGTGCAAATAGTTGAATAAGCTGAGAATTTATGTCACCCACTACCACCTGATCTCTTTTATCTCAACAAAGATTGAAGGACCAGCCACAAGGGGACCAGACAAAGAGCCATGGAGCTTTGCAGAGTCACGCCACTCAGGCACACAGCGCCTGCAGGAGAATATCTTTCCTACGTGCACAGCCCCAGCCAAGAAGCCAAGGGTGTGCTCTGGTCCCTGAGGCATTACTTGCCCCAGACCAAGTCTAAACCACTCTCTCCAGTCATATTCTTGAGCAGAAACAACTTGGGATATCAGTTGTTGTTTCTGTGAAATTGTCATTAATTCATGAGTAATTTGGCATTGTTTTCTGCATGATTTGTCCTCTCTGAAAATGAGCAGACTCGGGCTTGTGAAAATGGAAATTGATTTACTTTCTATTCTTCTTGAGCTCATCTATTTCAGGTCTCCTTCTGGGGTATGCAGAAGGCTGCGCTGTTTTCAGGTTGTGCGAATTCCTTTTAAAAATAAATAACCGAGGCAGATTTGGAATGAGGAGGCACTTGGCTGACTGGTTTGCCGTCCAGCACCACATTCCTCACTGAGCAGGGGAGTCAAGCCTACTTGGCTGGCCGCTGGCCTTTTGAGACACCTAGGTAGTAGACATCTACCTTCCTTAGCTGGATCCACTCCACGGTAACACCTTGCTTATTTAAGATTGATTGTAAATTTTAAAATTCTGTTTCTATACACCTTATCAAGCAGCAATGACACAATTGAATGATAAATTATAATGATGATCATTTCAAGGTGAATCACAGAGCTTTGGCCCAGTTTTTTGGGAAATGTGATGAATATTGCTGCCAGTGCCTTCTGGTGAGCCAGTACCACAAACTAGTCATTTGATTTCATAATGAAGTGCCGTCGTAATCAGCAGAGCAACACTCTCCATTTAGGTGCTGGATTAGAATTCAGGCGAATCCACAGTATAGTCTTTACACATCATCAGCTTCCACACAGGACATAAATTGCACTAATATAGTAATATACTGAAATCTCAGACCAACTGTTTGTCATCGAATTAGAATGTGATGACACAAAATAAAGATGTGAGACAGAATCTGTGCTGAGGTCTAAATTCACATTGGAAGTCTGGAAAGAAAAGACTGTTTATAAAATTATAGCCCAGGAATTGCTGCCAAAGTCAGCCTTTGGTGCAGCTGTAAGTAGGACGGAATCCACCCCCCTGACATCGGACCCACGCACTGGCATGTTGCCCCTCTAACGTTTCCCTGGGTGGAAACTACGTGTCATACTACAAAGTAGGCACTGTCAAGCCAACGCTGTTGTCCCGATTGAATGTCTGTGATGGGTGGCTCATTTCTTCTCTTCCACCCAGCAGAAAGAGGGTCACGAGAGCACTTTGGTTTTTGCATGCATATTCATCATTCCCAGGTTTGAGTTTTGCCCCATTGTTCAGACTTCATGAGTCCTGCCTGCAAGGACTTTCATCTCTGAGAGGTGTTTGCTCATTTTTTCCCCCCTCTTGGCTTTCATTTGTCTTCAATTCCTTTACTCTTTGTCTTCTGTTCCTAAGAAATGATGACTTCCTGGCCACAGATCCTTCTTCCATAGACAGTGTGCTGTATCATTTTGGAAACTCAAGGATGCTTTGCAGTTCTGCTGCTGAGAAAACTTGGGTCCATCTATAGAGAGATGGAATAGCTGCTTATGCGGAAGGATTATTAGAACTAGAGAGAAAAACAAAGTTTGATGTAATTGCCTATGCACTTCAGAAGTTCCTACAGGACTATCTTAAAAGTTTTTTTTTAAATTATTGTATTTGGAATTATAGTCATATCCACAAAAATATTTTAAGTTTCAACTGGTTTGACAGGCAGCAGGATGGTGTTGGGGATGGCTGTAGGATTTGCCTACACTTAGGCTAGTTGTTTTAATATCCATCATCCAGGTTGATCCTTATAAAACCAGTGCTGGGTAGCAAGGTTAGATTATGAGTTTGATTTTGTAAATAAGAAAATTGGCAAGTAGAGAGTAGAAGTGACTTGTGTGAAGTTACCTCCTAAGCCGCAGAGCCTAAATCCATGTCTTTGGATTATTTTCATTTTTTTCATAATGTATTTGAGTTTATTTTTAGTTTTACATAGATAAATACATCATTAAATACTCTACTTTTAATCTTGCAGGGCCTCATGAAGTATAGTCATTCCATGTGTTGCAAGCATTTTTTAAACCACTTTGTTGAGGTATGATGAACATAAAGCTGTATATATTTGAAGCATACATTTTATGAGTTTGCAGATAAACTTATATCCATGAAATCATAACCGTAATTGAGTCCATGTACATAACCATTACCTGAAAAGTTTTCTCCTGCCTTCCTCATTTAATGATATAAGGATTACTATTTTTTGTCAAGAACACAAGATATATTCTCTTATCTAATCTTTTTTTTAACCGAGGCATTGATTTATTTTGATTAGTGGTTATAAAATACCTATTTATAAGAACTACTACTTTTTTTAAAGCAACAAGTAGAATTCACCTAATCCTCAAACTATACAAAATGCAGTTATTATGTAGGTTTTTTTATTATTATTATTGTATACAAATGGGATACATGTTGTTTCTCTATTTGTACATGGAGTCAAGGCATACCATTTGTGTAATCATACGTTTACATAGGGCAATGATGTTTGATTCATTATTTTTTTCCCTTCCCCCCCACCCCTCCCACCCCTCTTTTCCCTCTATACAGTCCTTCTTTCCTTCATTCTTACCACAATCCTTATCCCTAACCCTAAACCTAACCCTAACCCTAATGCTAACCCCTCCCACCCCCCATTATATGTCCTCATCCGCTTATCAGCGAGATCATTCGTCCTTTAGTTTTTTGAGATTGGCTTATCTCATTTAGCATGATATTCTCCAATTTCATCCATTTGTCTGCAAATGCCATAATTTTATCATTCTTCATTGCAGAGTAATATTCCATTGTATAAATATGCCACAGTTTCTTTATCCATTCATCAACTGAAGGGCATCTAGGTTGGTTCCACAATCTGGCTATGGTGAATTGAGCAGCAATGAACATTGATGTGGCTGTATCTCTGTAGTATGCTGATTTTAAGTCCTTTGGGTATAGACCAAGGAGTGGGATAGCTGGGTCAAATGGTGTTTCCATTCCAAGCTTTCTGAGGAATCTCCATACTGCTTTCCAGAGTGGCTGCACTAATTTGCAACCCCACCAGCAATGTATGAGTGTTCCTTTTTCACCACATCCTCGACAACACCTATTGTTGCTTGTGTTCTTGATAATCGCCATTCTAATTGGGGTGAGATGAAATCTTAGGGTAGTTTTGATTTGCATTTCCCTTATTACTAGAGATGTTGAACATTTTTTCATATATCTGTTGATTGCTTGTACATCCTCTTCTGTGAAGTGTCTGTTCATTTCCTTAGCCCATTTGTTGATTGGATTATTTGTATTCTTGGAGTAGAGTTTTTTGAGTTCTTTATATATTCTGGAAATTAGCGCTCTATCTAAAATATGAGTGGCAAAGATTTTCTCCCACTCTGTAGGCTCTCTCTTCACATTGCTGATAGTTTCCTTTGCCGAGAGAAAGCTTTTTAGTTTGAATCTATCTCAGTTGTTGATTCTTGCTTTTATTTCTTGTGCTATGGGAGTCCTGTTAAGGAAGTCTGATCTTAAGCCAACAAGTTGAAGATTTGTACCTACTTTTTCTTCTATAAGATGCAGGGTCTCTGGTCTGATTTCAAGGTCCTTGATCCATTTTGAGTTGAGTTTTGTGCAGGGTGAGAGATAGGGGTTTAATTTCATTCTGTTGCATATGGTTTTCCAGTTTTCCCAGCACCATTTGTTGAAGAGGCTATCTTTTCTCTATTGCATATTTTTGGCCCCTTTGTCTAGTATGAGAAAATTGTATTTATTTGGGTTTGTGTCCATGTCCTCTATTCTGTACCATTGATCTACCTGTCTATTTTGGTACCAATACCATGCCGTTTTTGTTACTATTGTTTTGTAATAGAGTTGAAGATCTGGTATTGCGATACCCGCTGCTTCACTCTTGCTACTGAGGATTGCTTTAGCTATTCTAGATTTTTTATTCTTCCAGATGAATTTCATAATTGCTTGCTCTATTTCTGCAAGGTACATCATTGGGATTTTAATTGGAATTGCATTGAATCTGTATAGTACTTTTGGTACTATGGCCATTTTGACAATATTAATTCTGCCTATCCAGGAACATGAGAGATCTTTCCATCTTCTAAGGATTTCTTTAGTTTCTTTCTTTAGTGTTCTGTAGTTCTCATTGTAGAGGTCTTTCACCTCTTTTGTGAGATTGATTCCCAAGTATTTTATTTTTTTCGAAGCTATTGTGAATGGGGTAGTTTTCCTAATTTCTCTTTCTGAAGATTCATCACTTATGTATAAAAATGCATTGGATTTATGAGCATTGATCTTGTAACCTGCTACTTTACTGAATTCACTTATGAGTTCTAAAAGTTTTCTGGTGGAATTTCCAGGTTCCTCTAAATATATAATCATGTCATCAGCGAACAGGGATAGTTTGAGTTCTTCTTTTCCAATTCGTATCCCTTTAATTTCTTTGGTTTGTCTGATTGCTCTGGCTAGAGTCTCAAGGACGATGTTGAATAGAAGTGGTGAAAGAGGGCATCCCTGCCTTGTTCCAGTTTTTAGGGGGAACGCTTTCAGTTTTTCACCATTTAGAATGATATTGGCCATGGGCTTAGCGTAGATGGCCTTTACAATGTTAAGGAATGTTCCCACTATCCCTATTTTTTCTAGTGTTTTGAGCATGAAGGGATGCTTTTTCTGCATCTATTGAAATAATCATGTGATTCTTAACTTTAAGTCTGTTGATATGGTGAATGACATTTATTGACTTCCAAATGTTGAACCAACCTTGCATCCCTGGGATAAAACCCACTTGATCGTGGTGCACTATCTTTTTAATATATATTTGTATGCAATTTGCTAAAATTTTGTTGAGAATTTTTGCATCAATGTTCATTAAGGATATTGGTCTGAAATTTTCTTTCCTCGATGTGTCTCTGTCTGGTTTAGGTATCAGGGTGATTTTGGCTTCATAGAACAAGTTTGGGAGGATTCCCTCCTCTTCTATTTCATGGAATACTTTGAGGAGTATTGGAATGAGCTCTTCTTTAAAGGTTTTGTAGAACTTGGCTGAGAACCCATCTGGTCCCGGACTTTTCTTTGTTGGTAGGCTTTTGATGACCTCTTTTATTTCATTTCTTGAAATTGATTTATTTAAGTTGTGTATGTCCTCCTCATTCAGTTTAGGTAATTCATATATCTCTAGAAATTTGCTGATGTCTTTGAGGTTTTCTGTTTTGTTGGAGTATAGATTTTCAAAATAGCTTCTAATTATGTTTTGTATTTCACTCGTGTCTGTTGTGATGTTTCCTTGTTCATTCTGAATTTTAGTAAATTGAGTTTTCTCCCTCTTTCTCTTTGTTAGTGTGGCTAAGGGTTTATCAATTTTGTTTATTTTTTCAAAGAACCAACTATTTATTTTGTTAATTTTTCCGATTGTTTCTTTTGTTTCAATTTCGTTGATTTCAGCTCTGATTTTAACTATTTCCTGTCTTCTACTACTTTTGGTATTGGTCTACTCCTCTTTTTCTAGGGCTTTGAGCTGTAGTGTTAAGTCGTTTATTTGTTGATTTCTACTTCTTTTGTTGAATGTGCCCCATGAAATAAATCTTCCTCTAAGTACTGCTTTCATAGTGTCCCAGAGATTTTGATATGATGTGTCTTTGTTCTCGTTTACTTCTAAGAATTTTTTATTTCCCTCCTGATGTCTTCTGTTATCCATTCATCATATAATAGTGTATTATTTAATCTCCAGGTATTGGAGAAGTTTCTGTTTTTTATTCTGTCATTTATTTCTAATTTCAATCCATTATGATCTGATAGAGTACAAGGTAGTATCTCTATCTTCTTGTATTTGCTAACAGTAGCTTTGTGGCATAAAATATGGTCTATTTTAGAGAAGGATCCATGTGCTGCTGAGAAGAAAGTGTATTCGTTCTTTGTTGGATGGTATATTCTATATATGTCGGTTAAGTCTAAATTGCTGATTGTGTTATTGAGATCTATGGTTTCTTTATTCAATTTTTGTTTGGAAGATCTATCCAGTGGTGAGAGAGGTGTGTTAAAATCGCCTAGTATTATTGTGTTGTGGTCTATTTATTTTCTGGAATTGAGAAGGATTTGTTTGACGTACAGTGGATGAGCCAATGTTCAGGGCATAGATATTTATGATTGTTATGTCTTGCTGATTTATGCTTCCCTTAAGCAGTATGTAATGTCCTTCTTTATCCCTTCTGACTAGTTTTGGCTTGAAGTCCACATTATCTGAAATGAGGATGGATACTCCAGCTTTTTTGCTGTGTCTGTGTGCATGGTATGTTTTTCCCCATCCTTTCACCTTTAGTCTATGGGTATCTCTTTCTATGAGATGAGTCTCTTGCAGGCAGCATATTGTTGGATTTTTCTTTTTAATCCAATCTGCCAGTCTATGTCTTTTGATTGATGAGTTCAGGCCATTAACATTCAGGGTTATTATTGTGATATGATTTGTATTCCCAGTCATTTGACTCATATTTGTTTTTTGACATGATTTGGTTTCTCCTCTATTTGGCTATTCTTTTAGGCTAGCGCCTCCTGTTGCTGATTTGCATCGTTGTTTTTCATCTCTTCCTCATGGAATATTTTGCTGAGAATGTTCTGTAATGCTGACTTTCTTTTTGTAAATTCCTTTAGCTTTTGTTTATCATGTAAGGATCTTATTTCATCATCAATTTTGAAGGTAAGTTTTGCTGGGTATGATTCTTGGTTGGCATCCGTTTTCTTTCAGGGCTTGGTAAGTGTTGTTCCAGGCCCTTCTAGCTTTTAGGGTCTGGATTAAAAAATCTGCTGATATTCTTATTGGTTTCCCCCTGAATGTAATTTGATTCTTTTCTCTTGCAGCCTTTAAAATTCTGTCTTTATTTTGTATGTTAGGTATTTTCATTATAATGTGCCTTGGTGTGAGTCTGTTGTAATTTTGTATATTTGGAGTCCTATAAGCCTCTTGTACTTGGTTTTCCATTTCATTCTTCAGATTTGGGAAATTTTCTGATATTATTTATTGAATAGATTGTTCATTCCTTTGGTTTATTTCTCTAAGCCTTCCTCAATCCCAATAATTCTTAAATTTGGCCTTTTCATGATATCCCATAATTCTTGTAGATTCTGTTCATGATTTCTTACCATCTTCTCTGTTTGGCCAACTTTGTTTTCAAGATTAAATATTTTGTCTTCAATGTCTGAGGTTCTATCTTCCAGGTGTTCTATCCTATTGGTTATGCTTTCTATGGAGTTTTTAACTTGGTTTATTGTTTCCTTCATTTCAAGGATTTCAGTTTGGTTTTTTTTCAGTATCTCTAACTCTTTATTGAAATGATCTCTTGCTTCCCGTATTTGGTCTTTTAACTGTTGATTGGTGCGATCATTTAATGCTTGCATTTGCTCTTTCATCTCCTCCTTCAATGCCTGCATTTGCTCTTTCATCTCTTCATTTGCTTCCCTGATTGTTTTAATTATGTACATTCTGAACTACCTTTCTGACATTTCTTCTGCTGTGCTGTCGTTGGGTTTTATTGATGTATCTAGGTTTGTTTGGGACATTTTCTTCCCTTGTTTTCTTATATTGGTCAGATGTCAGTGGGACTCTGAGATATTGCAGATTTCCTCTATTGGCTTATAGTGTCCCAGTAGATTTCCAGAGTATCACCTCCCAGTCTTCAGTAGCCAGAAGTCTTGGAGGAACTTGATAGTGCAGTGCTTCCAAAGAAAGCTGCCCCTAGCCCCCTACTGGTTCCAGGGCTTGGAGCTGGCTCTGTGCAGAAAGGCTCTCACTGGGGGCCTGCACCGTGCAGCTGGCTATGTGGGAGGAGCCCACCGCCGGAGTGTGGAAGGCCACCTGGGGAAGACTCTAGCTGCCCTGCCCTGCTCTGATAAGCCACCCCTATCTGTGCCTGCCGCCCAGGCCAAGTTTCGCCCAGTGGGGGAGACTCACCCCGTGACTCTATTTTTGTCCAAGTCTCTCAATGCCTCCCCTTCTTGAGTCCTGGGTTCTGGAGCGACTGGAGATGCAATCACCCTCTAGGACGCCATCTTGGATCGCCCCGTGGAAAGAGCCTGCGGCTGGAGTGGGCAGAGCCACCTGAAGAAGTCTCTGGCTGCCCTGCCCTTATCCCAGAGGCTGCTTGTGGATCGAAGCTCTCTGTTGGCTCGGGGACTTGTGGCTGGCTCTATGTAGAAAGGCTCTCACTGGGTGGTCTGCTCCGAGAAGCTAGCCTTGAAAGGTGCCTCCCACCGCAGGGGGCCGGGCTGCTTGGGGAAGTCTCTGGCTGTTCTGTCCTGGTCCCTGAAGCCGCTTGTGGGTCGGAGCATGCCGTGCTGGCTCCTGGCTCCGGGACTTGGAGCTTGTTCTGATCAGAAAGGCTTTCACTAGGAGGCCTGCTCCGAGAACCTGGAGAAGCTGGCTGTGTGGGAGGGGCCCACCACCGGAGTGCGCAGGGCTGCCTGTGGAAGACTCTAGCTGCCCTGTCCTGCTCCAATAAGCCACCTCTATCTGGGCCTGCCACCCGGGCCGAGCTTTATCCAGTGGGCAGACTCACCCGTGGCTCTATTTTAGTCCAAGTCTCTCAATGCCTCCCCTTCTTGACTCCTGGGTTCTGGAGCGACTGGGGATGCAGTCACCCTCTAGTCCGCCATCTTGGATCGCCCCGTGGAAAGAGCCTGCGTCTGGAGGGGGCTGGCTGCCTGGAGAAGTCTCTGGCTGCCCTGCCCTGATCTCAGAGGCTGCTTGCGGATTGAAGTACTCCCTTGGCTTGGGGACTTGTGACTGTCTTATCTAATTTTTAAGAATACCATACAGTATTATGAATGATAGTTACTTTGTTAAACAGTTAATCTCTAGGCCTTCTTCATTTTGCATACCTGAAATTGTGTATTCTTTGACCAATATTTTGCTGTTCTTTTTCCTCTTCCTCCAGCACCTATGGTGTCTTCCAGCCCAGGCTCTGCTTCAACAAGTTGGACAATTTTGGAATTGTCCTCATATAAATAAGATCATAGAGTATTTGTCTTTCTTGTTCGTCTTAGTTTAATGTACTCCAGGTTCTCCATTTTGTCATAAATGGCAATATCTCCTTTCTTAAGGCTAAATAATATTTCATTACATGTACACAGCACATATTCTTTACCCATTCCCCTGCCAATGAACATTTAGATTGTTTCCATGTCTTGGCTCTTGTGAATAATGCTGAAATGGAACAAGGTAATGTAGATATCTTCTCAAGATCCTGATATGAATTCTTTGGTATATACATTCAGAAATGGGATTGTTAGATCATGTGGTAGCCCTATTTTAAATTTCTGTCTAAGAACTTCTATACTGTTCTCCATAATGGACATATTGATGTACGTTCCACCTACAGCACACAAGAGTTCCCTTTTTTTCCAAATCCTCACCAATACTTGTTATCTTTTTGTCATCATGAGAATAACCATGCTAAGGGGCATAGGTGATACTTCACTATAGATTTGATTGGTATTTCTCTGATGATGAGTGATGTTGAGTACCTTTTATTTACCTGTTGGCCATTCGTATGTCTTCTGTGGAGAAATATCTATTCAGTTCTTTTGTTCATTTTCAATTGGGTTAGTATTACTATTTTTGGCCAATGAGTTATAAGATTCCTTATATACTGTGGAAAGGAACCCTTTGTCAGATCTATGGCTTGTAGATGTTTTGTCCCATTCTGTAGGTTGCCTTTTCATCTCACTGCTTCCCTTGCTATCCAGACACATTTCAGTTTGATGATGTCTACTTGTCTAATTTTGCTTTTATCTGTGCTTTTGGTATCATATTCAAAAAAATATTACCAAGGCCGATGTCAAGAAGAAAATTTTTTCCTGTAGTCTTCTTGGAATTTCATGGTTTCAGGTTTTATGTTTAAGTCTTTAATCCATCATCTGTTGATATTTTGTGTATGATGTAAGATAGGAGTACAATTTCGGTTTTTTTTTGTTTGTTTTTTTTTTGCTTATGAGTATCCAATTTTCCTAACATTTATTCAAAAAGACTATTCTTTCCCCAATGTATATTCTTGGTAGCCTTGTTGAACCATAAAAGCATGGAATATTCCTGGGACTGTCTGATTCTTAAGCAAAAATTCTGCCAGTAGACTAGAGAAAGGGGTTCTGGGGAAGGAGGAAGGGGGGAAGAGGGGGAGTATGAGGCAATGAAACAATGTGCATATGTGCATATATCATATTATTATGTAAAACTATAATGCACCAATAAAAATAATTTTAAAAGTAAACCTCCAATAAAACAGCATTTAATTTGACCCTTGGTTAGAGTCAAAGATATCCATCAATTCAGGGCAGTGGATTAGAATCACCTAGCCTCAGTTATGTTTTTAAAAGTCAGTGAATGCATCTTTTCCATATTATGAAAACTCCTAAATGGTGTAGTCAGCAAGAAGCTGATACTTATGGGTTGGCTTATTAATATTTATTGATAATCATTTCTTAAGCACCTGCTTTGTAGTTGCCTCTCTTAGCTCATGAACTATTAATTAATATAGTGTGCTCTTTGTGAAGTATTGCTCCAGATCCTTTAAAATAAACTGATAATTCCAGCTACTGAATGATGACTAGAAGTGGATAATTCATTTTAGTAAGTGATTCTTGGTGCTCAAGCTTAGTGGAAGGACAGACACTTATTCCTTGGAAATTCCACCACTTATTCCAAGGGCAAGGTATCAGGAAGGTCTCCTTCATGATATCTGTGTGGAAATCAACTTGCAAAACCTAAATCAGGAAATGAGCCATGGCAGATGCTAAGGAGATGTGATCAGATCACCAGGTTATAGTGCAAATGTTTGGGGGTCAGGAAATATTTACTCTAATGGGCATGCAAGCCTGAGGGCCAATCTGAAATTAAGAACAGCAATAATTCTAAAAGAGGCAGCTGATTCAACATCACAGCAATGGCATTCAGCCACAGTGTCTGCTTTATAAGACTCTTTTAGCAAATGGCACTTACGGGTTTTAATGACAGTGCATTCAGCCTAGATTGAATTTTTATACGTTTGTTTTGAAGGATGTTCTCTTAGATAGTAAGAATTCTGTTATATAAATTATAATAAAAACCACATGGTTATCTTCACTTCTTCTGTTCCATACCCTGGAATTTACTATGAGCTGAAGACCGTCCTCAAAGTACTCTTGTCCTTGTCTCTTGTCTCTTTTTCTGCAGCTTCAGATGTTCTTCTGCTGACATAAGTACCCATGACTTGTACTCACATACCCTCTGTTTGCTTATAACATATGACTCACATACCTTCTGTTTGCTTATAACATATGCCATAAAGGAGTTCTCTTTAAACAAATAGCTGCCTCTTCTACTACATTTTTGTCTCCATTCTTTCCAGGATCATTACTCAGAAATCTAAAAGGTTACAGTTATGATTTATCTCCTTATAGGCTGCAGGGATAGAATAATTTTTGCTTCTGATACCCCATTGGATTATTCTACCAAAGTCTTTAGCTAATCTGATTACTGTTGAGATTCAAATGAAGTAATTCACAAGCAAATAATTATATGTACTGTGTATATTATGGCACCAGTAATCTGCCTGTTTTAATTAACATATAAATTTAACTACCTTCTCACCATATTCAGTATTATACCATGTCTTAACTACTACAATTTTTGCATTTATTTCTTAAAGATGCTTTCTTTGACCCTAGACATATAAAATGGAAATGATAGAACTAAGGAGTACAGAAATAATGTGAATTATTCTACAACCAGTGACAAAGAAAGTGTACTGAAAAGCTATTTTGCTCTATACAAAAGAAAGAAACTATTGATAGAGGTCACAAGAGAAAGCAGAGTTTCTCAAGCCAGGGAACTTTTGAAGGGAATAAAGATGTCCCCCAAAACAAATAATTCTACCTCTGTGTTACAGGACAACAGCTGTATCTAGCTCTTAAGTACTGTGCCACCATTATCTCACTCTCATTTTTCTAGTTATTCATTGCTATGTAACAAACTATCCCCAAATTTAATAACTTTGAATTTCAACCAATTTATTTGTTCACACTTCTGTGGACCAGTAATTTGGGCAATGCTCAGCAGGGCAGTTCTTCTGTTGCATATGCCACCAGCTGGGATTAAAATGTCCAAGAAATCTTCCATTTGGTTACAGTCAGTTGACAGCTGAAATGGGCTGGAAGATCCAAGAATGCTTCACTCTCGTGTCTGGCGCCTCTCCTCGTATAGCTAGCTTGGGCTTCCTCACAATATGGTGGAATGTATTTTCACCTGGTGTTTAGGTTGCATAAGAGGTGTGAGCAGAAAGTATAATCGCTTAAGCCCCAATCTTTAAAGTTACAGCACCAATTCTGCCGCATTGTATTGGTTAACACTAACAACAGGCAATCACAGCACAGATTCACTGAGGACAAAAATAAGAAAACTTAAAAAAATAATAATAATAAAATATAGAGGCTCCTCCTTCAGAGGAGAAAAGGGATGAAAGGAATCCAGAGCCAGGTTTTGCAATCTCCCACACCTACCCACCTAGAGTGTCATCATTCATCACATCAACCCTGAAGCACTAAACTTTAACTCCTCTTCTTGATCTCTGCATCATTTTCTCTACCTTCCTACATCTCTGAAACCTGAAATCCAAACAGTTTAATGATACCAAATGCTTCAAATTAGTGTCTGTCTTATTGTTCCTGGTAGTTGGGGAGGGGATCAATATTAATGAAGAGAGAAGCAGTAAACATTGTTAATGAGGATAAAGTCGGAGACACCCTGCTACTGCGGGGATGTGTTTCAGCATGCAGCGAGTATGTCTGGAAGCCTGAGTCTTTAGTGCACCCACAATAATAACACCACCAAAGTTAGCACTATGGGTAAATTTTAATAGATGATGTCTTGCAAAAAGCTCTTTGCTTGAAATGCAGCCCAAAGACTAAATTAGAGTCAAAGCCCCAGTCAGTTAACTGTGCTATAACATGTGAAGAATTGATTTTCTTATTTTCAGCTGTCAGACCTGCTACAAAGAATGAGTTTTAATTCTGGGGATGTTATTAAACTCCTTGCTTAACTGGCAGAAAAATGGAACTGCTAGCTGGGTGACGGTGGAGCTGCTGTCGGATTGAATGACACCTGTCAGAGTATGATGAATGACCCTCTCTTCCCCACAATCCCCTGTTCTGTCAGTCAGGTGAGGCCCATTAATCTTCATCCTGGTTCTGTCAGACTAGGCACCCATGACGACAAAATGTCTTGAAGCGTTTACCCCCAAGATACACGGAACAATACGATCTTCTCATTGTCAGAGCCACATCGAATTAGCATAATTTATTATGACTTCCCTCCCCCTCATTCCCTACCTCTATACCACCCCCCAAAAAAGCAAGTGGGGGCTAGATGGGATTAGACAGATGGAGTGTAGGACCAGACTGCCAACTATCAAGCCCCCTGCTGTGCCTGATGAGGGGGGGCAGCATCTCTACAAACCAATCAAAAAGCTGGCAGTTCAATTACAGAGTAATAAAGGGACATTCATCATTCAATTAGGCACCTGTCATGGTTTCACAAAAGGGAAAACTTCTAACCTGAGACTCCGGGGAGAAGATGCTACAACCAGGAGACAGGGAAATAAATGAAAAAAGGGACAAAGTGAATTACTGACCAACCAGACAAAAGAATATATGTTAAAAATAAGAACAAAGCTCTCCTGAGGTAAAAATCAGAAAAGTTAGACGACCTAACCCAGATTAAAAGAGGCTAATATTAAAAGTAGCAATGGTGCCCTCCTTTGTGGTATTTCTCATGATTGAATTTTTCCTTTAGAAGCAGCCCAGGAAACTGAATTTTGAAAAAGAAAGATCAGGAGAAATGAGTAATAGTATTACACAAAAGCATTGTTCCTTAAATGACTAAGACACAAGGGCTAAGAAGAGAAAACCTAAGTGGACACTCAACTTTGATGTGTCACTGTATTGAGGGGCTTGATCACAAATGGCATTTGGAAAATATGATGCACTGCTAGTGACTGAAAATAAGAGTTGACAAATTTGATTTCTTAGCAAGTATATGTGCTGGTGATTGAAGCAAGAACAAGGTTTGCGATAAAAATATATCCTTTAAACTTAATGGCTGTTTTCTACCTTCATTCATGCTAAAGTTTCCAGACAGGTTTTATGCAGTGAGAGTAAATGAACCACAGAAATTTAAGCTAGAAGTAATGTTAACAATGATGTTAGTCCCAGCCATCTCAGATTTGGGGACCTGGGACTGACAACCCCAAGGATGGTTCTGTAAATGACCCCATAAGTTAGGGATTAGATGCTACAATTTCTCACTTTTGCTCGCAGGCTCACTTCACAACTCAGCACCACTTCCCATATGCTTTGAATTATTTTCCCAAATATTTTTAAGACAACAACAAAAATTTTCAAGAAAAATATCTAGCAAATCTTCTTACATTATAAAATAATTAAAAACAGAGCCAAGTTAAATTAGGTATCTCTACTTTGAATGAAAGTTTTCACATTATCACTTTTACAGACTTGATTGTTGACTCTGATAATATTTCTCTATAGACTATCAATAGGTAGGTTTTTATTATATATATTTTTTGTAGTGATCCATTCTGTGGTTTTCAATATCCATCGTGTGTCATCTTCCTAGGTAACTGGTTTTCAGATGCAGTTTTAAAAGGTCCTCAGATTATTACATTATGACCCACTAGTTTGATTTCAGGGAAGAGACTTTCTTCTTCTTTTTTATTTCTCACCTTCTTTCTTTGTTGTTTTTTTCCTCTTCCTTCTTAAGTTTTTTTATTTCATTATTTTTTTAAAAAAAAATTTAAGTTGTAGATGGACACAATACCTTTATTTTATTTATTTATTTTTATGTGGTGCTGAGAATCCAACCCAGTGCCTCACACTTGCTAGGCAAGCACTTTAGCACTGAGTTACAACCCCAGTCCTTCATTATTTTTCATTTAAACAAAGAACCTTCAACACTTACTGTAGATAAATTTACACAACCAAGATGAAATTAATTTTGTGAAAAGCTGTTCAAGGAACTGTTAAAGAATTTATATATCAAATGGAGATGTTTAACTCAGGCTTTTGAGGAAATGCTGGACAATAAAAGTTCTTCTGAGATTTTAATCTATGTCATGCATTAAGCAGATAGGTATGCATATCCCGGATAGGTAGGTCTATTCTATGTGTATATGCATATGTATCACAAACACACATACAATTACATCACACACTGTAAATATAGTCTTTTCAGTTTGAGTTTTGAAGACTTGTCTGCTACAAAACAAAACAAAACAAAAAAAAGTAGTAGTTAACCTCATTTTTTTGTATGCTAAGATATATTGGCAAGTCCTCTCAGTTCTTTGTTCATAAGCCCTTAAATGTCATACCCTAGAATCAGTAAGGTGGGCCGTTCCATCCAGAATGTATTTATTGCTTTAATAGACCTCTAAAACATACTGTCATTTCCACTGGAAGGAGTAAAGTAGAGAGGAGAGAAAATGACTTTTCTTATCTCCCGTTTCTGTCTCTATCCTCCTGGTTTAAATCCTGTGGATGCATTTTTAAAACCAAGAGAGATTTCAACATTTTTTTCTGTTTTGTATTTTTCACCGGGAAACTTAAAACAAGACAAATGCAGGAAGGGGGGTAAATCACCACGGTCATAAGTATTTAAAACTTTGGGGATGGAGAAATACACTCTTAAACCCAGAATTAAGACCATAACTAGTGACGAAATCTCAATCGTTATCTGTCACTGCTGATAGCATGAAGATTTAGAAGAAGAATTGAATCTAACAAATTTTTGTACATAATACACAAAACGTTTTCTATTTCTTATATGAAAAGATGCCTATGTGTGCTAGGACAGCAGGACACCCTCCAGGGACCGAAGGCCTAAGTATTGCCACAAGCGAGCAGTGAGACCCCAGTTGCAATTGCATTTCTTCGGCTTGTAGTTTACTCATATGTAAAATGAAAACATTGAACTCATTCATCTCAAGACCCCCTTCTATCTAAAATTTTCTGATTTCTCTCCTAATGTTGTGTTTTCAGAGTGACTCACACTGCTTTGATAAAGAGGTCAGTGGTAATTGAGAGTCAGCCTCCAGTTTTATCCCCCAAAATACAAAAGGTTGTATCCTGTTTAATCACATGTGGTCAGTAGAAAATGCAGGTCATAGACATTGCAAAAAATAAAGAAGGAAGCTATTGACTCAAAGCCTCTGAGGGCTTCCTATTGCTCCCCTGGGAAGGGTAGAGCTGGACTCAGTGCCCATTGCTTCTTCCTTCCTTCCTTCCCTCCTGTGACGTATTTTGCTTCATCAATATCACATTGATATCTATTTCTTTGTTTCTCCGACTTTCTGGGTGCCCAATATTGCTTTGTCTTAATGCTGAATCATAGTGTATTTTATTGAAGACACTTCAACTCAACCCAATGCAAGCAGTGTAACAACATGCCTCGCTCAACTGAAGTTAGGAAAATAGGTCCATCTGTGACCCAGTTTAGCCATGTGCTTGCAATAACAAGTACTATCACTGCCACCTGGCCAAAAGTGATTGTAAAATATTGATGAGAGAGTATATTCTAAAATTATAGACATTAAGAGAAAAATTAATGTGCATTTGAGAATCCATGACATGGGATAAATGGATTAGTTTTCTCTGGTCTATAACAACTTTTCCGGGGGCCTCAAGCATCTCAGCTCAGCCAGGTGCCCTGTGGAGTAAGGAGAGCAATAGCTTATGCATACCTGTAACCTCCCTCTCAGCATGACTCAGCATAAGAGTCACTTGGAAGGTCTGCAGAGACAACTTCCAGACAATAGTTCTACAGGCAACTCCTAGAACCATGACTAGTTATGGTTCCATAAATGAGAATCTGTGAGGCAAAAGTCACCACTGACAGTTAACTTTACAGTTTACCTGCCAAAGTTGAAGAATGATATCCATGTATTTCTCAGGACTTCCTATTTTCTTGGAGAATTAGGATCCTTGCTCTCATCGTCTAGTATTTGACTGTCGTAATGGGTCAGAGATACAACTAGAGGGTAGAATTTCTAGACATTTCCTCACAACCTTCTCTAGTTTTGCCTCCTCTAGTCAATTTGCCTTTCAGGTAATTCCACCTCTAGTTCCATCAGCCAGTCTGCCCAGGACAAACAAAATGCACTTCTGGTCCTTGCCTGTTTTTAACCCTCACTGCCTACCTAAGGTCATGACCTTGGTCAGTGTCACAGCCCCTGGTACTGTGTGTGCCCTTCCTAAAAATAAGAAACTGGTTTCTTTGATTTCTTGTTGACTTTGACTAAACCAACCAATAGGCTCAGCATAGGTCGAGCTTCTACTCCAAAGCTCGCTCACTCTTAAGTCTGCAAGTCTTCCTTCAGAAAGTTCATTGGAATCCTTTTCTAACTGGTATACAACTCTATTCTGTCCCTACAACTAAAATTGATCGTGGTATGTGATATGCCTGATTTTACAGCACAGACGGGTATTTTACATCAGACTTACAGATATGTATTCACCTATGTGATCCAAGTTACAAATGCAAATTTCTATTTTGTTGTGTTTCATTTCATTGCCTTTGAAACATGCAGGCAACTTTCAAGCCTCCACTTCATAATCTTCTTGACAGTAGATAGACACGGCTGAATATTAGGCAGGACTGAGTGCCCATATTCATTCATTTACTTATTCATTTTGCAAATATCTCTTATACCACATCAGCTATTCTCTAGGAATTCAGAGTCTAATGGGAGAGATTCATACATAAGTAGATAATTACAACATAGTTGATAAGCACAATGTAAAGACAGGCCCAGAATAATAGGGAAGCAAAGTCAGGGTGCCGTAATTCTCTGACACTCCCCAAAGTTAGACTTTCCTTGTAGCAGACTTCCATTATCATGTTTGATATGCTGGTAGGGAGGAGGTTGGGGATGTAGCAGGAGTAGAGACTTTGCCTCGCTTGCACGAGGACCCAGGTTCAATCTCCAGAATCAAAAAAAAAAAAAAAAAACTGATATCCTGGTTGGGCATTGAGAAGGCATGGTGTTTAAGCAGAAAAAAAGGGAACTTAAGAACAGAAGGCTTTGTTTACACTCCAGGTAAGGAAATGGAGGGTTAAAAAAGTAATCACACCAACGCAAAAAGAGGAGGAAGATAGCAAAGTATCAGGAATGCAGCTGGATGAATAATTGATGAGCTGGTGGCCTAACAGAGAGTCTCATTAATATGATCCTGCAGGTTCATTAAGTACTATTCCAGGCTTGTCTTGGAGGGGCCTCCTGAGTCTTGATTAGGGATTGTGTGGCTTTCGCTTCCACATCAGAACTTTGGGCTTTAGGTTCTGACAACCACTTCCTAAGCTCCTATGCTTTTACCCTAGCACCTTTTAGAAACTCTTCTCCATCCCCCTCTCACTAATCATGGGCCCCTAACCATGACAGTCAGTCCTAGTAAATAATATATCAAGATAAATGATAATTGTTCTGTTTTAAGTGTCTCCTAATGAGCATCATAAATTAAAAATTAATATTGCAAAGACTGTATGAATAGCATCAAATCCATAAACAAAGCAGTGGGTATCACGCTTGCAAATGAAAGCTAAACACCTCCCTTGTCCTCTTTTTCCATTCCCCACCTCTACCCACCCTCCCCCTCAACTCCTTCCCCACCTCTATCCTAATTCTACAGGCCTGAAATCCAAGCTATCAGGATTTACATTGCAAACAATACCAGGTTTTCCCCCACAGGGTTATTACTGGCCTAATGCTTACCTACCTGGTTTAGAGAGACTTGAAGACACACTCTAGAGATTTATTTCTTATTATTTCTTTTCCTTAGCAAAGCAAAGCTTTAGATAGGGAAAAGGTAGAAATGAATTATAAAAAAAAAAAAAGTTGAAATCGAGGCAGATCAACTAGGTCGGGTCCCACAGAAAGGCTGACTGTAGAGTCACTTTCACTGGTGTCAAGCAAGTTCTGACCTTCCATCATAGAGAACTGAATTCCAAACTGGGCCACATTTTGGAGACGATATACAAGCACTTTTATCCTCTTTATAGTAAGATTATAGCTATTGTTTCATCTTCCTTTTTCATGTTTTTCTGAATTTTCCAAATTCCTATAATTTCTACAATTATTATTATGGCCTGTGTAATAGAAAAAAAGAAGAAAATATCATTCCAAAGTAAAATGGTCACTTTGTCAGACACAAAATGTCCAGTCACAAAGGTTACAATGACCACCATTTTGGGAACCTTTTCAAAAGGTGCCAGACACTGCAAGGTGTTTATCATCTCTGTCCTTCTGAGGAGCACTGAAAGGCAGATAATATAACTGCCATCCGATTGCCCTCTAGAAGGAAAGGAGGTCTAACCAATGGGCTACAAGAATTCCAATTCCTTTATTGAGATGGACACATGGATCACCTTGGTCAATGACATGAACCATTCCACTGATGTAACCAGTGTCCTTTGTTGGAATTCCGGATGCACCCAGCAGACTGCTGGTTATGATTTAACTTCTCTGTAGGCTGCCAATGCTAGGGTACGCACGGGTCATGCTCACGTAAAGAATCCAGAACATATGGCACTTGTATTTCTCACTGTAAATAAACATGTTGGCTTTGTCCTATATTAAATAAATTTCACAATAACTTGAGTTCAGTTGCTTTTGGACTAAAAGGATAAAAGGTTCCTAAGCCCTCACTGATTGCTGAACTCTATATCAAATCCATATGAGCTCCATGTCTCTGAATGTTCTCCTCCAGTGGAATGACTTGCTTTACTAATGCAAGGGCTCAACTGTTCTCCCAGCTATATGTGGGGAATATATAAAAACAATTCATCTTTTTGGAAATGGAACTGCATAACCAATAAAAAAAAAAAAAAAAAAAAAAAAAAGTGGTTTTATTGCAGGCAGTTACCCAGATTAGTTTTACTAAACTTAGGCGAAATGCCACCCCCGTGCCTTCACAGAATGTGCATAATATGCATTGGTGTTGGTATTGCTGCCTTTGCAATTTCCTTACACAAACAGAGACACTATAGTCGAGAATACTATCACAATGGAAAACTGGACTTGTCTCTCCCTGGGATGCCCTAAACCCAACAATGACTAAGCCTCCCCAAACCAAAGTGCACGTAAGAATACAGTGCTTAAGCTAATTAAATCTGCTGCAGAACCAGGAGAATTACAAGAACAGCAGTAACACATTTTTATTTTATAAAAATGCCCCATTGAAACAACAGATCTGAATGCAAATGTAAAACTAAGCATTCGATAATGCTCACTTTCACATCTGTCAACATTTTAGAGAAACTTTAAGAGGAATACAAATACATTTGTGGTTCTAGAAATTTTTAGTTTATGCAAAGAACACATTTAAGGAGATTTTGTTTTCGTAAGTACCCAGGTATACAATAAAAAATATTACAAAATCACAAGCCTTTGAAGCTGGAAGGAATCGTGAGATACATGCAGATCTACCCCCTCAGTTAACATGTGTGATGAAAGTTCAGAGTTATGGAGTCATTGCTCAAGATTACTCACATCATTAGATTCCAGGAAATTTGAAGGTGAAAAACAAATTAAGGTGGATTTCCTATTGGACCCTTGGCATTTGGATGGCTAATCACTCAGTCCAAGATCAAGAACTAAGCCAGATAAAACTCACTGGCCACCTGACCTTTCTGTACTTTTATAAGAAAAATCAAGTGGAAAATTAAAGTATTGACCCAAGTTTCTTTGTTATGGAGCTTTGTTAACTTTTCAAAAACATGAGATAGAATAGAAAAGACAGTGTAACCGCTTGTAGTGTTTAAATATTAATATAATATTTGATATAAAATTTATTTTTTATTATATCCTATGAGTATTATTTCATGAAACTTTGCATGCTTCAGTTATTTGTGCACACATATACATATGTGTATGCATCTGTATTATATTTATATATATATTTATGATATAAAATTTATTCCTTACTGTGGGCCACAGTAAAATAGATCCAGAGTCACCCCAGGAGGAATTTCATTTGGGCCCTATTCAACCACCAACAAAAAGGAAATGTAAAAATGGAAATTTCTTATAAAAATTTGGGGGCATCATGCAATCACTTTCTTATCACTGAAGGCTGAAATGTTCTTTCTACTCCAGGGCTAGTGCAACACCTTATAGATAACTAAAAAGGAAATGAACTTAAGAAACTAGGGAAAAGAACAAAAAATGCGTAATGGATGAAAAGGAAATACAATGTCAGCATTTTGAGATGTATTTGTTTTTCTTTCCTAAAATCTAAGTTTGGGGTAAATAATGTGCTCAGTTCCTGGCATATGAATATACAATAATATGTGTCAAGTGACAGCTTAACTAAGAGATGGAAAAATAAACTAAAGACGGCTACTAACTTGTTATGCAAAACTGGGCAAAGTTCTTAATTTCTGTGGTCTCCAACCAAAAAGAAATGACCAGACAAGAGTAGCATTTCTTTCAGGGATGTTTGCAGAACTTTTTCCAAGGGACACTAAGAATTGGCCATGAGAGGTAGGGGATCCCTTTCTGGATGTCTATGTCTTCCATCCTCATCTACACGTGCACCATCGCCTGAGACATCCTGATTTCCAGTTTCAGAAAAATCACTCTGGATTTTTTCCACACCCAACTACCTAAACCAGATACTATTAAACTTCTTAAAATAAGGAGAAATCATTTTGGCTGTAAATTAGTGATCTCTTTTATTTACAGAGATTTTCAAATATCTGAACTCTCACAAGAAAGAGAAACAAGGAATTGGGGGTTCAAATCGGTATCTTGTCTCAAGATGACACCTCAATGGGCTCTGCATATGATTGTTCGCGAATAGTTTTGGAGCTTCAGGACCAATTCCTGGAATTAGCAGGAGCCACACCCACCTGCTCCTGTGGCTTTGGGACTAAAAGAGCAGTGAATGAGTCCCAGCTCCGGAGAGTGACGGCCATCCTGGACAGCTACAAAACTCCTTGAGAACACTGGCTTAAGGGAACAAAGTAACCCTGTAGGTGAAAAAGTTTTGAGTTTGGGTAGCCAGAGGGCATGTTTCTCTGGAGGAGCAGAGTATACTAATTAAAAAGTCAATGCTACATTTGTCAAAGAACAGACACTCTATGCTTTGACTTCCTTATGCAAAGTGGGAATAAAACTAGAACCTAACTTATGAGTTTGGGGAAAAAATTGTAGGACATGACAAAATACCTGATACATAGCAAGTGCTCGATACATATATGTTTTATTATGGTATAACTGAATCCAGATCATGATTATGAGATCAAGGATGATGAAGTCTTAAATGATGTATTGGTATAGATATGTTCAGCTGTGATGTAACTGCTTTAGAAAGACATTGAGGAGGTATTCACCTGGAACTGAAAACTAGTGCTACTTTCACGGTCCATTCTGTTCACTTGACTCAACTCCATTAAATGACTTGGAAGAGTTAAAATAAGCCAACTGGTTATCCCTAGGTGGTTAGTAAATCTTGTGTTTAATGGGTGAAATGGGCAGCTGGGAGGGCATCATTTCGCAGCAGACATCCTCTTGCTATAGATTTCTACTGTTTAAAATTGCAACACATTTTGGACCAAAAATCTCTGGGCATGTTGCCTCTATTCTGCCATCCTGAGGTTTGCATATGCCCAAGAATACCTCCTCATTATCCTGAGGAAGCACTGTCCCCCTCACCCTCAATCTGTGGTCTCTACTCATCTTTGGGTTGTCAAAGATGACTTCAGTTTACCTGGGAAAAGAGATTATTGCTGCTCTTTTATCTTGGGGAAATGGAAACAAGAAGCAGGGAGAACAACAACTTGTCCAAAGGACACATAATCTACAAAAGTAACTTGGCCACTGGATTCTTAAATGTGATAAACAGTCAGAGAGGGTAATGTCACCCCAAACCATCCCACCCAGAATGCACTTTCATGAGCTGCTCAGGCAGTGAGCACAAGCAATTCTATCAGGTGCAGGCACTGCAGAATTCGTCGACAAGCTGACACAAGGTGTATTTGGGGAGGAAAATAATACTAAAGAGTTAATTGAAGGCTATCTGAAGAAAGCAGAAGAAATTACCCAACCTATCTGCAAACCATACACTGGAAATGAATGGGTTCTTTAGTGTTTGGGACATTTTAGTGTTATAAAAATGAAGACTATAGAGCTATTATATCAAGTAATTTATGGGATGAATATTGTAATTCATTGAATGTCACGACTTATCTTTTATTCATATAGTTACTATTCCATTACCAGAGAGGGAGGTTTGTCAAAGGTTAATTATTTTAAATTGCTCTGGCAAATTTATTTTGATTTGTACAATTTTTTTGAATAATCATAGGTCTATATATTCATACATCTTTATGAGGCTTCTTTTTAAAAAATAATATTCTCTGATGAGGTAGTTAAAGCGAGATAAATGTGTTAGTGATGTCTTTAAAATATATTTCCTTTAGCTCTGCATGTAGATCTACAAAGACTTATTATATTTTTGTTGTTATTGATAATATATGTCTATGTGAACTTTCTATTTGGGGGCAATCAAAAATAACCAAGGGCTGGGATTGTGGCTCAGTGGTAGAACTCTTGCCTAAATTGATATTTGAATTTCTCAAGGGATTGGTCATGCTTCATAGTTTCTTTCCATTCTGGGTTACTCTTTGGAAGCTCCCTAAATGGCAGGTGGGTAGACTGTCATCAACAGAAGTCAGCTTGCTCTCACCTCTGCTTCATGTGAGCCTGCTCTTGACCAGGGATACACCTCCTCAATTCATGAGAATAGGCCCTTGTGAGAAAATGTTGGAAGACATGGCAATCCCTTCATTGTTGGAAAAATAATTTTGAATTATAAATAAACCTAAATTAGAGAATAAGTCAAAACTGAAGCACAGAATTAGGAAGACTACGATACGTACAACACATAGAATATCTACATAATACAAAATATAGATTATTAATTGACTCTCCTTTAAACTTTACAGCTTCTCCCATGAAGACTTCCTGATTCACTGTGCTTGTCTTCTTTTTATTTCTCAGATACTTATGTATTAAATCTATATTTTATTAATATGGCCTTATGTAGCTTCTTAATTATTCATAAGTCATTTGAGGGTTTGAGGGGGACATTGGGAAAAACATTCAGATTGAAGTCAGAGACCCCAGCTAACACTTAGGCTCTGTAGTTCTGAATGTTTAGGGGTTTGGATACATTGTTCAATTTGTCAGAGACTCAGTTTCTTTTATGTGAAAAAGAAATGAGAAAAGCTACCTATGCGCTTCATAAAGTTGGCAATATGTCACCCAATAATTGAACATTTCCCCTGGTTTTATAAAATTCTTGCATATCTATTTTGTTTAATCCCACCGTGTACGTAAGATGAACACTATTACCCATCTGTTTTTATGAACATAGGTATTAGATGAATTGTGTAAAAATGCTGTTTTTAACAACATAAGGCATTATTATTTTCACCGTGCAGATTTTACATTATCAATTCCATATTAAAATCACTGAAACTACAGGCCCTTTTACTTCTTTTATTTTTTCTGCTTCTTTCTTTTAGGTGGCTTATGAACAGAGTCAGAACATAGATCTTGTTTTTTTAGTATAGATAACAAAGTACTTTGAAAAACAAATGTTTAGTAAACTTGTGTCTATATGTTGCCAAGGTAACAGACTGATTTTACTTGGTGTCAGGAAAAAAAATAATAAATCCACCATTTAACCAAAATTTCTACTTTTAACCAACTGTACTGGTTTTATACACATGGTAAAATTGTTTCTCAAAAGCAGAAATTCTGAAAGCATGGAAATAAAATTTATGTTTTCTCTGTAATATTGTTGCAAAAACAAAGCCACAATACATGATTCTGGAAACAGAAATGTTGGTGTCTGGTACAGAGATTTTTGAAATATATCCTAATTACTCACCCCACTAACAGGAAATGTTCATTCTAAAAGGGTCCTTATCTGTCCTGTTCATAGTCAATATTTCAGGTTTCCAGCACACAGTTGGTTGCTTAATAAATATTAGCTAAGTATAATGTTATTCATTATATGAATTAGACCCTTAAAATAACTATGAAAATTCACAGTTAAAGAAGAAGTTGGGGTCTTGAAATGGATTCAGAAGAGCAAACCAGTGTTGGATAGGGGACTCAAAAAAGAAAATTAAGGAAGTTTAATGTTATTCAAAGAAACTAAAGGGACATAGCAAATGTTATATAGCAGTTTGTATGATATCTACAGTGAAGCAGAAAATGGTAACAGGAGAATGATTCCTTGTGTCTGCTGTAAGTAGAAGCAGAGAAATGTGTTCACCTTGCCATAAAGAGATGTGCATTAGCTAAAAGTAAATAAATAAAGATGTAAACACATCTATACATAAAATAAATCCTCATCTGGAGGTAGTAGAAAATGAATAAGAAATTATAGGATAAGCTCTCAGGTTTGAGTTTTTACTCAATAATATGTCAGGTACAGACACTGTGTCTAGGTACTTGACTTACATTATCTCACTAAACAAATTCTCTGCAGTGGGTATTATTATGACAAGAAAATTGTAGCTAGGAGCAGTTAAATAGTTGCCCTAAGTTACATGCTAGTGGTCTGCAGAGCCTGGAAGTAGTGACCCTTTCCATCACTTGGGTTAAAGTGCTAATTTAAGATACCCTATTTAAGATACAGTCAATGTCAGCATTATTCCATGGAACCTACAAGATCCTACAAATGGTTTCTATTTTTGCTTAACAGACCACATGAGAGCAGAAGCTGATTGACAGCTGTGATAATGCAAAACCTTTACTGATACTACCTGTAGTGTTATTTGTTTAAATATGGGATAATTACCTATGTATAAACACTCATATACATGTATGTATATTTGCATAGGTTATATATATGTAAATACACATATACATATGCATATATGCATTTATATACATATACACATTTGCATAGCTCACATATATATATACATGAAAACAGGGATATAACCCCTCAGTATATGTATATGCATATACATGTACTCAGTATATATATGTATATATATGTGACCTATGCAAATATTTCACTCTTACAAAGTCTTCTTATATTTCATGACAAAATTAGAGCCCCATAGGACAGAACTGCTGAATCGACAAGCAGAGAGATTTCCTCTTGGAAACAGTACTGGCCTTAAACAAGATGGCAGGACGAAGGCAGTCCCCTGTCCAACAAGAATGGTCACAATTAGGCCCAGTTTCACCAAACACCATGAGTGAAAACCATTCTACATACAGTGTCTTTTACCAGAGACGATCTGATTCCTGTGAATTGGGACATTTCTATTTTTAATTCTCCTTAACAAAGACCTCTAAGTACAGAATCTTCCTTTAAGTCCAATGGAGTGCTATTCTGATCACCCCTTCATGTTTCTGAGCTGCTCTGGGAAAATGTTGTGGGGGGAAGGCCCCCAGGGGAACAGCTGATTGGATTCTGGCAAGCCAGACCAAACATCTGCTTCAAACAAAAGACATCTGCATATTTCACATTTATTTTTCATAATTTACAGAAGCAACCTGCCAAAATTCAGCAAGGGAGAATACGCTAGTACATAATTAGCTTAAAGTTTGCTTGCTTTAGAAGTATGAGCATGGAGCCCAGGAGTTCACCTGGGAGGACATCAAGGAATGGTGGAACTGCAGTTTGATTCCTGTAAATTCTGTCTTAGACCTCGTATTCTAGGGCAGAAGACCCAGACCTGCTAGGGGTGAAAGAGAGAAGAAAATATGCCAGGGGTGACCCTAAGGAGTCCTTTTGTCCTCATGTCAAATAAAAGGCTTCTACACCAAAGGGGTGGCCAAAGGGAATATCATTTATTAAATAAGATTTGATTAGGTAGAAAAATTTTGCTTCCACTTAGCACTGCAGTGCCCAGGTTAGATAATGATGCAAAGCTACAGGGATTTTAATTAAAAATGTATCTACCTAGAGTACTGATGTCATAATGAGAAAGCATCTGTGGGATGTTCCATTAGTTTTCAAAGCATTTGAAAGTCATTACTTACCAAAAATACTGCAAAATGCACAGAGAGCAAAATAATGGACAATCAGATCAATTGATCATTAGTAATATATCCCAGTGGATCAGATATAGCAACTTGCCCTCTCCTGTGAACCATGTCTTACCAGTTGAAATTCAAACTTGCATAGTCATTATTACATTAAATAACTAAAGCATGCTTAGTTAGAGAATATAAAGGGTTTTAAAGGAGGAAGGGGTTCTTTTCTTTCCCGTAAAGAAATTTCAACCTTATGTCCAATAGTTTACAAAAAAAAAAATTACTTACAATGTGATGCTGCAGTCTTTCTTAACTCCAGGGAGAAAGTTTATTTATAGGTAAAGCAAGTATCTGTGAAATATTAGGCATTGTTTTGATGTGTTTGAGACATTAGGCCCCTGATGTGGAAAAGGAGTGTTATTTTGATTTTGCTGACTGTGATCTCCAAGTCTTAGTCATTGATTTATAAAAGCAGTATGTTCCTGATTTAGTTGTAGACACAATGCTAACCCTAAAAAATTTCTTCAATAATACCATGGCCATTCCAAAAGATTTAGCATCATCAGTTATGTGTACATTGTAGAAGCAACATGTACAATCTGGGCACTGTGAATAATTCATTGGTAACTACTAGCTATTGCTAAAGGGTGACTTGATCATGGTCATTCTAAATGTGGCCTACTACATGTTTTTGATATGTTTTAGGACTTTGTAACATGTTCATGACAAATTGGTTTGAAACATAGAATCCAAATTCAAATAGAACTTAATTTGAATAGGATGACTTGTAACTATATACTAATCCACTGTTTAAAAATTGCTAGTGATTCTAAGATATGTATTCTTTTTTCTTTACTTTCAACATACTTAAATTTTAAACCAATATATTGTATACATAAACCTTTCCCATAATTACAAGTTTTCTTCTCCTTTGACAATCATCTTTTATTAAAGGTGCAGGTTATGGAAAGAGGCTGGACCTTAGAATCTTGGACATGGATTTGAATTATGGTTCGATCACCATAAACTGGATTAATTTGTGAAATTTAAACTCTGGTTTTCCATTTCTTTATCAATCTCTTGGGAGTGGTATTTTTGTTGTGAAAGCTAAAGAAGGTCACTTGAGTTTATCAGGGTGCATGATCTGTACCTAAACTGGCATTCTGATTTGCCTAAATTTGGGTGTCCTGTCCCTTAGGAGAAGTAGGTATCAGATAAGAAGGTCTAAAGTTCAAAACAAGTCCCCAAGTTGGTTGAAAGGAACACTGCTAACATGTTCCATCCTATGAACCCACGTAGGAGACGTACGATTAAAAGTAAAAATGGAAAGAGCTGTCTTCCTAAAATTTCTGCAACACTCTAGGGCACAATACATACCACTTGGAGATCTGCCTTCCTCACTTCCACGATGGCACTTGTAAGGAGTTATCCGAAGTGGACACCATTCCTGGTAGATGCAGGATATTCAGGAGAAAGTTGGCGACAGTCCCCAGCAGAAGCAGTATTGGTAGCTGCCTTGCTCAAAGAAAGAGTGTTTTCCACAGAATGCCCAGTAGGAGAAGTGGTAACTAGCAGAAAGACCCAGGAAACACCAACTTCTACTGGATCGTTCAATACTGTACCACTAACTGCATGAGATTATTTAAAACAAGATTAATTAGAATTAAAAATTCAGTTCCCCAGGCTCACTAACAGATTCATCATTATAGACAGTTCTATTGTGTCACACAGGACTAGTGGAGGTCTGGATTGTTCCAAAGTATATGTCAAAGGCCTCGAAAGTGATCTCTGAAGTACTGAAGACTGGGACAATGCAGAAGGTCAAGATGTGAGGTACTGAAAGATCTGTTAAGGATAAGACTTGGTCAAATAGGAGTGACTCTCTTTAACACGACCTCTTTTACCTAAGGTGAAACCTAGGAATGTTATATATGTTAGCATATATAACAAGAAAAAAAAAAAAAAAAAAAAACCAGCAAACTGCTTTGAGGGTAATAGACTTCACAAATAAAATTCCCCTTCTGCTTAAGATCTCTGTCAGTGTTTATACTTTCTAATATAGTTATCATCTGCTGCTAAAATGATCTTTCTACTGCCCATATTGAATCACGAGCCTCTTCAAAACCTGCCAAAGACTCTTAATAATATGAAAAACATGGCACAAAGTCCTAACTCTCATTTCTTGTCAAATCAAGCACAGGCACTAGAGAGTCATACCTGGATATGAATTCTAGCTCTGGCATTTGCTGGCTGTGTGATCCTACATGTTTGGGTTAACTTCTCTGTGTCTTGGGTTCTTCAACTGTATAATTTCTTGAAGTTGTTACGAGGATTGAATCGAACCCTTAGAATGGTACCTGGTTCATCATAAGTACTAGAAAAGTTCTTGTTAAATGAATATTGTATTCCTTAAGAATCTGATCCCAAATCACATATCAAGTTTGTTTCAGTTATGCCCTCTTCTCTCTATATTTTAACCATGTATCATACCCCCAGATTGATGTAAATATCTTTTCTTCTCTACACACACACACACACACACACACACACACACACACAAATAAATTAAAATCTTATGCATTGAAAATCTTACACATTCCAAATGACCTTTCTAGAAGAACTTTTTTCTAGATTAGTTTTACTTCAGCATGCCCATAGTTTATGGGCTTCCTGCAGCATTGTAACCCTTACTTCATTCCATTCTGCCTTGCTCTTTAAAGTTTGATCTTTACACATGGGCACTTAGCTTAGACTGTAAATTTCTCAAGGAAGTACTTGGGCTTTTGCACCTCAGAAGACATGCATAAAATGGGTGCTTGATCATCGCTCCTAGAGAGGGGGAGGGCAAGTATGCTTTTCAGATCAATTCTGTGAAATACCCATCTTAGTTGAATGCTTTATTTTAGAATTCACACATGGTAAGTGCTTCTTAAGTTGTGTGAACTCATGTAGGGTGCCATATCCTTCAAATGAAGAGTGGAAAATGTGTTCATCTCCTTTACATGTTCTGCTTCATGCCAAACCCCTGGTTTCCCTTAATATGGCAGTATGAAGAGATAGTCACACCCTTAGGAGATGAACACTGTGGTGCTGATACTAGCCCCCAACTCACAGTACAGTCGGACCATTTATCTTCTTGACAGTTTCCCATCCAAATTATTACTAAAGCACCTTCTGTATGCACCACACTCTCCACTGAGAAGTAACCTGTAACCCAAGTGTCCTTTTGTGGGTTCTACTCTTGCTGGAAAGCAACGGGCTAGAGCTAATTCTGTCTCTGGCCAATCTGGACCTATTTTTCTATGGGCCATTGATGGTCAAGAAATAAAATCGACTTTATAATTATATAGAAATCATGGTACTGAATTGGAAAATGATGAAATGTGGGGTTATGAACTCACATGTTCTAAGTTATCTCCCCAAAGGAACCTGTGATCTTGGTGGGTGATGAACGCACAATGGTAGACTGATATTGTTGCAGAAAGGCTTATGACTGGACCAGGGACAAAGCAGAGAGTCACACAGAGTGAGTGTGCCTGGACCTTCCTTACACTGGACAACTTCCCTGAAGTGAGATGTGTCTGCATTTGTGTTATAGCATCACCAACAGAGGAGATATAAATTTCCACCCAAAGAAATTATTTTGACTAGACGGGACATGGGTCCTTTCTCCAACAACTTGTCAAGATCATGTATCCCTTCTCCCATAGAATGGAACAGCTATCGTCTTAGAAAATGTGCTCATGAGCTCATCATTTTAGTTTATTAGCCCAGTCGTGGACACCAGGGCTTTTCCCATAGTACTTTTTAGCTTCTCCAGGCAAAAATGAACCACTATCTACAGTGAGTGGGAGCGCATCTGAGATCCAACCTGGTTGAAGCATTATCTCTGAACAATCTTACGATCATCTACTTTTAGATCTTTGAAAACCACAGGAATCATATAGTATTTCTTATTTTTTTTCCAGTGCACTGTAGTCAAATTTTGTTCTCTCCCCAATCGTATCATACAACATGTGTTCACCTCGGCTAAGACCATTGGAGTCTATGAAGGGAAATCTCTGCTCAAAGAGCCTCACTCTCTTTACATGATGAATAAGCAAAAAGGATCCCACTTTGTCTTAGCCTCTCAGTTATCCTGGATGATTTTATTTGTTATAAGAAATAACATATAGCTTTAGAAGTGTTTAAAAGCCTACAGAAAACAGTTACTAATACTATCTTTTTATTACCCACAATTCATCCCACCAAGAAAAACAGTTCTGTTCTTGGAGTTGATTATTGCTCAGTCTTAAATTTTCTAATTGTTTTAGATCTTTCACTTATTTTAGACATTTTCACTTTGCCCCCTAGAGTAAATTAAGACGAAAGGTAATTTAAAAGAGAGGAATTCGGCATAAAGAGAATAAATAAACAAAACACAGATTGCAAAGTAGGAATGAAAACAAGTTCCCCAGACCAATCTGTTAAAGGAATGCTACAAATGTGAAGTGTTTACTATTTTAAAACATTAATCATGTACTCACCCTGTTTATTTAGCTATCAATGTTTTTCCTGTAACTCTGACTTGAAAATGTGTAAGCTGTTTAGAATTAGGACTCAAGCTGAAGCCAAATGATATTTTGATTATTTATATTGCCTAGCTTGTCTTGAAACTTCAGAGTTGCAGTCTTTTCATTTCAATTCACACCTTTTTAAAAGTCATTATTATTTTGTATAATACGACATCTCAAATAACTTTTATTGCCACCCACTACCATATGCCCAAGCCACAGCTATTAAAGATAGGGAGCCTAAGTCCTCCATCAATGGGCCTATTCAGAAGACTGCTGCCATCTTGCTTTCACCTAGAATCCCTGTATAGACCCCCAAACACTGCATTTATAGGTCTAACCTCGTCATCAAAGTTAGAAGTCCCAAAAAGCTGAAAATTCCCCAAGTTCCTGAGGGCATTTTCTCAGTAGATATTATTTTAACAAAACTTTATAATTTGGATCTGCTAATAGAAAAGCCACCAAAGCTGCCACATACTCATCATGAACAGGAGCTTCTCATCTGGTTTCATAAAGTTTATAACTCCTGTTAAGGAGAAAAATATTAGTTTGTCCGAAGCTGATCAATATAATTATTATCCTTCCAAGATAATATTTGGCACTCCTTTTGTCTATGACTATGAGAGCAGAGTATCTGTTGGGGGAAGAGGAAAAATGAAAGTTTCATAGTGTCTAACTTATATTCCATTAGAGTCATATGGAGGTCCCACCATGGTCCCAGTGGTTCTTGAGTGCTTCCAGTTCCTCTTTTGTGTCATTTACCACCCTTCATCCTTTAATGTAACTCTAACCTTCCCTCTGGGTGCCTAGTACCCTTACCACCTACTACCCTTACTACCTACTCACCTCATAAACATTTCTGACAAAATGGCTCATAGACTCTCAATGTCCCAGTTGACTGTAGGTGTCATCTTTCTTGAGGTAATTAACAAAGAACTAACATTTAAATCAAAGCAAGGGATCACAGGCAGTGTCATTTTAAACATTTATGGTTGAAGAAGACCATTGGGCACAAAAAAAAGTTTTCCAGATTCTACGGAAATAACATTTATGGACTGAATGATGGTCTCCTGGGAATTTCCTATTCATGTGTTTGACCAGAGATGTACACACATGCACATGTGTTGCATATATGCAGGCTCTCAAGACCCTTCAGATTGAAATATTGAGACATGTCAGCACAGAATTAACAAATATAAAAGGACCTTGAAAACTAACAAATATTTTATAAATATTTAGTGCTAATGTGTGTCCACTCAGTCAACACAGACTTCCTTAAATTAAAAAAAAAAAAAAAAAAAAATGAAGAATTACACAAATAACATAAACTAGCCCAGGAAAATCCCAAATAACTCAATTGGTTCCAGAATCACCTAAAGAGTCAGCCTTTATCACAGTGTTTTACCTATTGAAAGAAAGAACCACAGGCATCTTGCTATGACCAGTCATTGGGAATAATGCTAACTCTCCTGTTTTATGAAGGATGCAATTTCAGGCAAACTTAAATATATTTTAAAAAGCTGAATGTTTTATTTTGGTTTTGTTTTACATTCATAGGCTATAGGAATCTTAAATTGGTGATATTTTAAGTTAGAAATCTAAAACAATTTCTAGCAACTTTATTACACAATAATTCTTAGAGTGTATGTGGTACTTTTTTTCCACTTGGCTATTTTCTCAAAATGTCTTACAAGAGACAATTTAGTGCTGGCATTGGTGGATACACCTCAACTTGGCCTAGGAACTTCTGTGACAACATTTTGAGAGACAACTATAGATTTGCCTGGGCATATTTTAATTTGTTTAGTACCTAAATGTATTTAGACACAATCTGAAGTTTCAGTGAATCGATTACTTCCTAGGAGAAAAACTACCTTTTAAAATTCAATTTGAAATTTTAGTCAAATCCCTTCTCTCCGTTGCTAAAATTTTCACAAGCACCCGTCAGAGAGTGTTGTCAACCATGTTGTTCTGAGGTAGTAAAGTCTCTAGCCTTGGATTTTGTAGTTGGCTTTACTGGGTGGATTTTTCTCCTTTGGAAGGAAAATCATAATATTAGTTAAAAAACATAACACTAGTTAAATTATCTCCAAACTTAAGATTCCTTCCTTTACAACTCAAATTTGCTTGTTTGCTGAGGTATTGGTATTCCACAGAGTTACTATACTACTTAGACACTCAAGAGTGCCACCATGTTTACAGTACATCTGCTCCCACACTTTCAAGGCCTTCCTCAGGCAATAGAACATCTATACTTCACATAATTCTCCAAATGAAAGAAAAAGGCAGATTTAACAATTTGCCTCCTACAGTGAGAAGTAGCATCCTTTTCCAAGGAAGGCTATTCATCTGCTACTAGAGAATTATTTATTATTTCTTGAGTTAAATCAGGTATTCACTCCAAAAGCCAAAAGTTCTAAGTTAAATTTATATATTAAGATAATAGTTGCTTTATTTGAGGTACCTGTTAATGGTGCTGGATTTTACTCTCTTGTGTCTTAGTTAAATTATCTCCAAACATCAACAAACCTCTGATATTACTTTTTTAATTTTCACTTATTTATTTTGGCACAGTTTCATTTTATTTAAAATAAATTTTTATTTTATTTCAATTTTTAAATTTTATTATTATTTTATTAATTTATTCCTGTGGGGGCATTCTTTATTTTCAAAGAAATATAGGCTCAGTTAAGTAAAGGGATTTGTTTGTCCAAGATCATGTGGGTATTAATAGTTCAGAGTAAGATTGCAAACACACACCTCAGATAAAGCATTAATCTCTAGGATATATAAAGAACTCAAAAAACTTAACACCAAAAAAATAAATAAATAACCCAATCAATACATGGGATAAAGAACTAAACAGACACTTCACAGAAGAAGATATAATGTCGATCAATAAATATATGAAAAAATGTTCAACATCTCTAGCAATTAAAGAAATGCATATCAAAACTACTCTATGATTTCAGCTCACTTCAATCAGAATGGCAATTATCAAGAATACAAGCAATAATACATGTTGGCAAGGGTGTGGGGAAAAAGGTACACTCAAACATTGCTGGTAGGACTGCAAATTGGTGTAACCATTATGGAAAGCAGTATGGAGATTCCTCAGAAAACTTGGAATAAAACCACCACTTGATCCAGTTATCCCACTCTTCAGTTTATACTCAAAGGACTTAAAATTCAGATACTAGAGTGACACAGTCACCTCGATGTTTATAGCAAGCAGCTCAATTCACAATAGCTAAACTATAGAACCAAACTAGATGCCCTTCAACAGATGAATGGATAAAGAAAATGTTTTGTGTGTGTGTGTGTGTGTGTGTGTGTGTGTGTGTGTTTGATGAAATATTACTCAGCTTTAAAGAAGAATGAAATTCTGGCATTTGCTGGTAAATGGATGGAGTTAGAGAATATCACACTAAGTGAAATAAGCCAAACCCAAAAAACCAAAGGTTGAATGTTGTCTCTGATATGTGGAAACTAATTCAGAATAAGGAGGGTGGGAGTAGGGAAGAATAGAGTTACTTTAAATTAGGTAAAGGGGAGTGACGGGAGGGGAAGGGGTGTGGGGGAAGGAATGATAGAGTAAAACAGACATTATTACCTTATATACATGTATGACTGCATGTCCAATGTGATCCTGCAATATGTATAATCAGAAAAATGAGGGATTACACTCTATATATGTATGATCTATCAAAATGTATAAATGCATTCTACTGTCCTATACAACTAACTAGAACAAATTAAATTTTAAAAATTAAAAAAAAAAAGATTGCACACACAGGATTTCTGAGTTCCTGCTCAGTCTTCAATTTAATAATTAACAACACAAGACGCCCCTTTCTGTGCTCTCAGCCTCCCTTTTACCCCAGTCACAGTGGTAGGAGCCATTCTTGCACAGGGTTAACCTGCAATGCCTCCTGCAGTCATATGGCACAGGGATGTCCTCTGACACTGACATAGTGACACATGATCCCACACGCAACACCCGGAAGAACTGGGAGTTCATTCTTTCACTGTAAGAAGCTGGTAGATAAAGGTTCCGCCCTTTCTTGGGACAATTCTGGAACATATCTGACAGATCCTCAGAGAGAGCCAGTGGAATAGAGCTCACTATCTATACTAGTAGCCGTTCAATAATGCATCCTTGAATTATATTAATTGCTCTGGAACCCTGGAACTACTTCCAAAAAAGTGTCACAGAGGGAACCCAAGGTAAAATAAGTACACTCTAAAAGTAATAGAATTTACTAAAAGGGGAAATGACAAGTTTTTGAGAATATCCTTTAGAGGACTTTTTGAGCTTTCAAAGGCAAGATTTGGACCTAGAGTAGAAGGAAAATATCAGCTAAGGGAAGTATCCAGCAATGTAAAATGAAAGTGTTTTGTATAGGCAGATTTTATTCTGATATTAAGTAAATAATATTATCTTCAAAGTTTAACAATCTGAGAAGTTATTCTGTGGCCTGCTTTGTGTAAACAGGAAAAGAGAAAGAAGGAAAGGAGACAATGGTATCAGCTCTGGGAATATAACAGGGGACATAGGTCTCAGGAAAGAAAGGACCACAGAGGGACCCTCTGTGAGGAGCGTGGCCCACAGAACTCATACCAGCAGGGCTCTGGAGTTGTCTGTGGTATTTTGCCCTGAGAACCACCTCAAATCTTCAGCAAAGCTGCTAAACCATGATAACCTCATGTTCCTCTTACAATAGAGGAAGAGGCTGTGTCTGTACCTGGAGAGGAGTGAGGGGTGGCAAGACCATAGACTTCCAACATGCCACCTGGAAGTCAGTTTTTGGGACAGTGGTGACCCAGGATGAGAAGTGAAAGACAATGAATGGCACCTCTATGGACCTACCAAGGACCCACAAAACACTTCAGTGTCAGTGTTTCCTGTAGTAACATAGGAAATGGATTTTAGTTGTTTTATTTAAAGATGTCAAAAAATATAAAAGCAGGAAACTCAAGAATACTTGGTCAATATATATAAATATGGAGTTAAAGAAATGGGCAGGAAGTATGTTTGAACTTATCGTGTACACTGTTAACCAACCACTGAGTATTCATTTGTTCCTTAAATATTTGCTGGATATTCATTACATGTTAGGTTCTATTCTAAGCACTGAGTGATGGGGCTTGGGGTGCAGTGGTGAACAAAACAGGTTAAAAAGAACTTTTATTCTACCAGAAGAAAATAGAGAAAACTTTCTAAAACCTATAGTCTGTTCAACATAAAAGAGGGAAGGGGGATTGGTGTGTTAGGGAAGTGGAATATCAAGAAACATGGCCACTATTTCTACCTTTCTTGAGTGAAAACCAAGTTTTGGAAACTTGTATCTCATTTTAATCAAACTCTTCATGTAAATCAAATGCTATTTGATTTAATTACTGTGAGTAAAGTGCTGAGTCAGGCAACACGGTGGAGAAAAAATAATTATTCTCCAAGATTTTTCAGGCTAACAATAATTCTTAAGTGGTTTATAGTCCACAGCCTTTCTCCACCTGGATTCCACAAGAGAATGAACATCCAGAGCCCTGAGGCATGAATTTGAAGCCATGGGTTCACTTCTCCCCTATGCATCCAGAGGGTTATTAGTATGAACTAAAACGGAATAATGACTCAAGTCATTTTCTTTTCTATGGCAAAGATGAATAATCTCAGCTGAGAAAAGCAGAGGAGTATGGATGAAAAACAGAACCTAAACCTGTTTTGCTTTGTTTTATTTTTGGTGGTAGTTGTTTATTTCTGAAGACACTCAAACCACCTGTATTGGTGGCTGTCGTTATGAGATAAATATACTGAAAATCAGTAAGATAATTTGGCCTCTACAGTTTGTTTGGTTTTGACTAAATATTTGCGTTGAAAGAATTGTATATACAATAGTCTCCTTAAAAGACACACAATAGTTAAAAAAAAAAAAAAAAAAAAAAAAGACACACAATAGTCACCTCATTGCTTTCCCTGAAGTTCGACTTGAGGCTTAAATGAGATTGAAATTGCCTGGATAACAGCAGAACATAGGAGCAGAAAGGTAAGCCCATTCTATTCTTGAAATAACATGTTGATTGAGTTGCTTCATGTTGGAGCTTTGGTCAACTCACCAGGCTGCACATTTTCTTATTGCTTACCACCAATAAGTATACTTATGAAATATACATGAAAGTGTTGACATCTTATAGGATTGCCCATTTGAATCATTTGCGATTTGCTCTGGACTGTTGTACTGACCCTGCCCAGCATCCTACGGTTTTTTTTTTTCAGGATTTCTGATCCACTTCCCCTTCTATCATTAACTAGAATAGGTGTTATTCATGAAGAATTGTAGTATTCCCTAATACTAAAGTCACTCTTCATGCATTGCTACCAAAATCACTAGGTGATAGTTCAATGGGAAATTTTATAATAAATGGATCCAACTGACATGATCTGGGAAGCCACCTGATCATGGATCAACCTGATACATGCTCATTGATATAATACAATGAATGGGAAGGACACAGTACCATTGACTTAGCATTGCTATAATTGTGAATCATAATCTAATTGAGCCTCTAACTTGTATACACTAGAAAAACACTATGAAATAGCAATTAACCAAATCCATTTCTAAAGAAAAAAAAAAAAAGAAAAAACTTCTGGTCATTTAAATTAAAAGTGGAGGAGAAGAGCTCTTATAGGATAAAAGGAAATTAAGAAAATAATTCTCCAAAGCAAGCATGGTGTAAGTGCCATAGAGTTCTTTCCTGAGTGGAATTTTTGGACACTGGAGTAGCCACAAACTTGTGCATTCAGGGGTAGCTTCTGGCATGGATTTTTCCCCAGGAGACATGTCAAATCTAGTTCCATTTAGAATTATGCTTCCTCTCCTGTCATGGTCTCTCTTAGCTAAACCCCTGACTGTCATTGCATGATGACTTAATTTTGTTACTAAAACAGTTTCTTGTGACTAATAAAGTAAGAGTTGACAACAGTCTATGTAGATGCTTTACTCTTGAAGAAAATGTAGAACTGGTCCAGTAACACAGTTTCAAAGAAAACTTAAAAATGAGGATAATGTTTTCAAACCTTAGTAACCAAATTAGGGCTTTGGATATTTTAACACAGCACATTCACAACCACACCATAATTCAATCCAGCTCCCATATCCAGAAATCCAATGTTGGGTTGGCATCGAAAACTAGACTTAGCACCTAAACTCATGCCTGAAAGTCTACATGATAGAGATTAGTAATTAGTCCTCAAATCTTGAATAGCACCATCTTGTCTTTCTGCATATGGATTTGATCACTCCCTACAAACCCAATAAACTTGAAATACCAGTGACATTTCATACAAATTGTACTCTGAACATAGCTGTATTCAGCCCACAATTTGTGCTAAGTTGTCTGAGACAGAAATATATCAGCAAAGACTCTAATGCATGGCTTAAAATGATTGATTCAAGACTAAATCAGCGACGCTAATTTCTTGCAATGCTAGTTACATATGGTTGCATTAATATTCCCTTTTCAGAAATCCAGCTGAGAATCATTATTTAATGAAAGGCTTACAAATTGCATCCTATTTAATGGCTTTCATTGCAGATTCTTTTGTAGAAATGCAGAAAACATGTAAGTGACCATGTAAATTCTATGGTGCATTTGCAATGAGCCAGAGACTTTTATTTACATATACATGAAATATATATGTGTATATAATGCATCTATATGTATATATTATAGAAAACATATACCTATGTATAATTTCAATATAATATATTCCAATAATATACCAAGTAATATATATTTATAATACATATATTATATATGCTATATAATATTATTAATATCAAGAGCTCATTCTAGTTGGTAATTTCTAAATTCAGAAATTCAAGGCATACATTGTAAGAGATAGATTCAAATTTGAATTTTCCTTTCTAATCACCCTAGGTTGGAATACCAGCTACACCATTAACTCTGTATCTTTAACCCATGTTATTCTGATTTTACTAGTCTTTATTTTTTGTCATCTTTAAAATAAAAATAGTAATAATATCTAATCCTCAGAATCTTGTTATAAAGATGAAATGGAAGGAAAAAAATCAAGGAAATTATTTAACATAGTACCTCACAGAGCAAGAGCTTAACAAACATTAATTTTTAAATGTAAAAATAACAAAAGAATCACATAATTATAATTATAGAGTAAACTGCTATATTTTTTAATTTTATTAGTCACTGAAAAATTAAACCTCTGAAGTCAGAGTAGCCAAAGATCTGTGGGTAATCTGGAGACAGTTCACAAAGGGGAAAAGTTTGCAAAGGCATTTATATTTAAGCAATAATATGTTGGAGTTTTTCTTTAAAGCCCAAATAAACTACCTTATTCAAAATATTTTCTAATCATGATACATGATTCTTATATATATTATTTTGCTACTTTGTTAACTAGCCTTTATTAACCAAATAACAAGTTTTCTGTTATTAAATTTCTTGCACTTCAGAGATTAACAGGAAAAAAAATATTATTTAAAGCTTTACCCATCTAAGGCTATGAACTTGACTTTTCTCTCATCAAAAATAAACATTAAGAGTTTTATACAAGCAGAATCATGAACTAACATACTTGGAGCAAACATGTTCAAGGTAGCTACAGAACTGGATAGTTGAAAGCCACACTAATAAACCCTCTCTTTAGACAAATGTCGGGAGGGAAGGCCCTGTGTACTAAGTCAAGAAAGTCATCACCAGTTTCCTGGTAAGGTGTCCAAATGAAACCATAGCCAGAGAAATTCCATCAAGTAGAATCCTTATTAGTACAAAATTGTGACTATCTTAAAACCTGACCATTTTATTAATTGTTTTTCATGCAATAAACATTTTTTAAAACATTTTTTCTCTTAATGGGGGAGGAGAGTTAACTAAACTTTTTATTTAATTAATTTTGTCTTGACTAAATATTCTTAATATACTCACTTTTAAAATCATTTAAGATCAATAATAATCATGGTTTATCTGTTTTGTAGAATACTTCCCATTATGTTGTATCCTTAACTCACACGATGGCCTTTGACATACCTATTTTTGAACTAAATTTAAAAATGAAAACAAATGAGATTGTAAGGTCACATGATGAATCCAGACTTTCACAGTTCATAAGCAGAAATTTCAGAGATACCCACCCCCAGCATCTCCTATCTGTGAATTTGAGTACCGTGGGCATTCTTCATGTTAGGTATTTTTAAATCAGAATGAGTGACAGGCTTTCTTTCTTTAAAAAGAAAAAAGTGGGGAGCTTAAAATATTCTTAATTAGTAGGAAGAAAGATGTTCTACAGAAAGAACCTTATGGTTTCTAACTTCCACTCAGTGGACATGGAATGAGCTACATCCCTAGAAGGCTCCAAGCAATTGAACAAAGTCATGAGCTCTCCATTTAAACTTGGAATTCAGTGTCCATCTTTGCTGTCAGAAATTTGAAGAATATTCACATTTTCCATGTGCTTTATCAATTGCTACCTCCATATTTCTAAACTCTCTGTCACTACAGTGCCTAGGTAATTAGGCAGAGGTGCTGAAGCACTGTATTATTTGAACATCATTTCCATGGAGTACAGTCAGCCATAAAATTTGTCATTGTTTTGATGGACTTCTTATCACTTAAATAACTAAAAAGAAAAATTACAATTTCCTCTAAATTCATTGTAGTTACTTTCACAAATAATGTTTGGCCATAGTCATCATACTGAACATTGGCTGTGTGTCAACTAAATCCTGGGAGATAATTTTAGCTGAACTGATGATCCTAGTTAATTTCCCAGAGACAATTCCGAGAATTCTTTTACTTTTTGTGAGTATTTTGTTTAACACTGGAAATCACTTGCAAGTACACTTATTCTATTGGTTCTCTTTTCTTGCTTCTCTAAGATATATATCAAGAGAAAAAGAATCATCAACCATTGATAGGCTTGAGGTCTTTACATAACCACTATTTAAGGAAATGTGTATGAAAATTTGGGAATATCTTATCCAGAGCAGGGTTTGGAAATTAAGAATTTGTGTCATCAAGTGATGTTTATAAATAGTTATATAAAACCACAGTCAAGTTTATCCACTTACACATTGTGTATGATGACTTTCATGTTAAAGGCAAAATAAGTAATGGTGACAATGATTGTAAGTGCAAAAAAAAAAAGTTGAAAAACTTAAAGTATTTACCAATCGACACTTTAAGAAAAAGAATGCAGGCCTCTGATCTTGAGAAAACTTCATTGGTAATAGGTTAAAAAATTCTAAAAAGAAAACTTTGCCTTAGCTAGTCTTATTTTAGGCAGGGATCCAGTATTTCCTGTCAATTGATGGTCATGGGGATGTCCATGGACACTGAGAAGCCATGAAGCACCTTCCAAATCAGCAAAGATTAAATCTCACTCATGGTGTGTTTCTTTTGTCCAGATTCATATTCTTAAAATTGATTTTTTTACACAAAAAAATGGAAACCTCTATGATATGCCTTACATGTGATATTTCAGTCTCTAATTGTAGACCAACTAGAACAAGCTGCATACTGCTTCGTAGCATCCCAGGCTCCTTTGCTCTTGCTTGCTTCACTTTCTCCCCCATGCTGAGTTAATATGTAGTTCCCTGTTATTCACTTGACAGTTTGTAATATTTTCACTGTTAATGAATTATAAATGATATATCTGTATATCTGCATTTTTTACTAACCAGAATACTAATTGAACAGAGCATTCCATCCTTCCACTCTACCTTATCACAGTTAAGCTGGTTTTAAGTAACAGATGCAGGTTTGGGAGTCAATTCATCCCGTGTTCCCCTTCTGATCTCCCTTTTAAACAATGATGTGGCTACAGATTTCTTGAACTTGTTCAAGCGTTGATTTGCTCTTTTGCTAATTGAGGAGGACACAAGAATCTAAAAGGTGTGTGTAGGACCCAGTAAAGTGCCTCACACTGAAAGCTAGTAATAGTAGCAGAAAACAATGGGCATTTTAAATGTTCTGTGGGCAAACCTGTAAGTGCCAGAGCATTCCAAGTCCCAAACATAAGCCAGAGGTAGAAGAAGAACTACTTAGAAACGAAAGTTTATCCTATATTTAAGATGTCCTTTAAAAAGGCAAACTCTACCTGGTCTGTCATAACACTCCATGAAAAGAACTAATCTAAGTTCTCTATCTGCTGTTAAAAAGAACCGAGATGTTTAGGGCTTTTTCTTAGCTCATGAAGATTCTTAAGTAGTAAGTAGCATAAACATGAGACATTCTAAATGTATATAAAAGAATATTTTAAGACATACACTCAACTTTTCAATTCAGAAAAAAATAAATTATACAAATAAAGGAAGTTTTTAACCCAACAAGGGTCAGATTTTAAGTGTCTGTCTCTCTCGTGTGGAATTATTGTGTCTTGAGAGATCCGCCTGGTCCATAGTATTTGCATTTAATATGACAGTTCTAATTCTTAGTTCTTCTGTTTAAGGCAACATATTGAATAATTCTTAGTTCTTCTGTTTAAGGCAACATATTGAATCTCTTGGGAGAAATTCATCCTGGATCTGCTCAATTGAAAACATGGGAGTGCACATTCTGAGCTACATATGCTCAGCTCTGAGTTTCCAAGGAAACAAGGGGTTGTTCATCTATCTGCAAAAATGAACTGACGAATCACTCTCAGCCTCTTACAAACCTTGATTCTGAATCAAATTCCAGTGTGGAGTCTAAAAAATGTCAGAGTCTTGTCATTTCTGCCTAGCAAACCCCTGATGCTGGGGAGGCTGGCAGTTGGACATGCATTAGTTATAGTTATGCACCTTTATTTTTTACCTCTGCTCTGTTAGTAAAATGCTGTCAGTGAGAGCCAACTCCACACTGCACTCATATAAGAACAGCCTGCAATTGTTGCTCTCAGGAAAGTCTCACAGGACCACTAGCATTTGGAAAACCCCTGCCCAGCCATATAGGAGGGAGCCCTGTGGTGTTCCCAGCCCTCAGAGTGGCTCCCAGTTCTCAGGTCACAAGCTGGAGAAAGCAAAGAGCAGTGGAACAACCTACCTCCAATACTGCATTGGCATTCAAACATCTCATTATCTTATATCCAAACATGTCATACACCTTAAACATGTGCAACAAAAACAAGGCACTGCTGAAGTTCTTGACCATTCTTTAGCATTTACTAGCCAAAGTCCTTTAGATGTGTTACATTATTTAATATTCACAACAAATATTTTAGGTAGACATCATTCTTGGGTTCATTTTCTAATAACTCAGACACAGAGAGGTGAAGTAATTTCCCCCGAAGTCATATGGTTCATAAGTGATAAAACTGAGGTTTGAAATAGACTGTGTCACCCCAAACTCATAACCTTTGCACTTTATTGTATATTCTGGAAGACTGGTTGGATGTTTTCCTCTTTGTTTCAAATGATTGTGCCCATGCACTTGTGCCTTCATTTATTTATTCAACAAATATGTACCAGGCACTTATTCTAGGCTTTGTAGATATGGTAGCAAACAAGACACACAAGGTCTCTCTGGGTGCTTACATTTTGTGGAAGAATCAAACAAGTAAACAAGTAGATGAATATAAACAATGTAGAGATTGTGTGCTCATTGGCTTTATGACAGTGGGACCAAAATACCTGACAAGAACAAATTGAAGGAGGAAAAGTTTCTTTTGGGCTCATGGTTTCAGAGGTTCAGTTCTTGATCATCATCAGCTGACTCCTTGGTTCTTCACTCACAGTAGGGTGGAACATCATGGTGGAGGAGCCAGAGAGTAAAGTGTATGGGCACAAGGAGCCAGGGACAAAACCTATAAGCCACAAGGCACACTCCCAGTGACCCACTTCCCCCAGCCATGCTCCACCTCCCTATTGCTACCATCCGAATTATTAATCTACCAAATGGGTTAATCCCTTGTTTAGGTTATGGTTCTCATAATCTAATAATCTCATCCCTTACATTAACACAGGAGATTTTGGGGGACACCTCATATCCAACCATAACAGATTATCATACAGTGCCAATAGGGGAAATCAATACTTTAGTGTGAAAAGATTAAAATATTTGAAAAGACCCTTGCATATTAAAGATATGAAGTAGGACAAGATGAAACAGAGGTAGATAGAGACCTGATGATGTTGGACTGTGAAGAACAATCTGAATTTCATTTGAAGTGAAGTGTTAAGTCATTAAAGAGTCTAACCATATTTGAGATAGAACTCTCTTATTCCTATTGTGAAGCAATTGCATAGGTATGAAATATACCTATGTACCAGAGATAGAAAAATTCCTCTAACTTCCAGTCTCAATTATGATCCTCTGAAATGAGTTGAATTATATATATGGAATGCAGTTCAATGTTCTTAGAAGACTAAAATCAACTTTTTTTATTATATACTGGCTTTTTGATTTGTGGTTAAGGAGAATGTACATTGGGTAAGAAAGAAGCCTAATGTGCAGGTGTATAATTGCATAAAAAGTCAAGTATGGAGAAGGATCTGTTGAACAGGCACCAACCAAATTACACGTGAGTGACCAAGGACCCTATTGTTACACTTGGACCCACCCAAGAAACCCAAACCACCCCTAAAGAAAACACCTAGTGCACAGACTCAGTGACGTTTTCTTCTCCATCCATATCTGGAACAGTAACTTGTTTGGCTTTCCATACAATTTGTGAAAAGGAGGAAGAAAGGAAGGGGAGAGAGTAGGGGAAGGGGAATAAAAATAAGGAGGAAAGAAAAAAGGAAAAGGATAAAGGTAAGAAGGAAAGGACACTCTGACATCTTTTCTTCATTTTGTATCTTTGTGGCTGTATGGTTATGCTCAGTACTCCCCAACCCATCTTCCAGGGGATTACACACAAACACACACACACATCCAACATGACACTTTAAAAAGATTAATATTTTCATTTCAACATTTCTGAAAGTATTTCAATGAAATTGCTTTCAAATGGTTTATTTTATATTAGATCATTGAGAGATAGATTAATGTCATAAACGTAGATACTAGTGAGCGATATTTTTGTCTCCTGTGTGCGCATACTATATATTTCATATCCTCTGATAACTTAAAGTCACTAATTTAAGTCAAATTAGGAAAAGGGCAGTATAATAATTGCTATATTACCAGCTCCTTCTTGATAACAAATGAGGCTTTTTTCCCCTCCACCAATATATAATAGTGTGCTTTTTCTTTGGCTGAGATATAATAGCACTGCTCTACACGAACAAAAATATTTTTACTGGCTATGTTATTACTGAGAAATGCATTGGGAAAATGTAAAAATATTTCACCTTTATGTTGGAGAAAATAAACACAGTGGATTAAATAAAATTTTCACAGCTCTTGACACGTGCCATATGTAATGTTTGGTAAACGTCAAAAAAAGAGGCTTCAGCTTCTGAAAATCAGAGATTCAGGAACTGGAGGGGACCTTGGGTATGTACTGGCTCACCAATTCCACTGCCACAGTAATTTGGGCAAAGGTGATGTAAAGAAGTTGATAGGCAATCCAAAATTCACATCATTACTTGAAGAACCAGGACCGGAACCAGATATTCCCAAGCCAGGCTATGAAGGTGCAACTATAGATCACTGCCTCTGATGTGGGATTGGGAATCCGGATTGGTGAGGAGGAGCCAGAGGGTCCTGCAATCAGACCCACTAGATTGCAAATCTTGACTGACGTGAACACACTACTTCTGTGAGCCTAGGCAGCATATTTTAACCTATCTTAGCCTAAGATTTTTTTCTGTTAAAAAAAGAGGGTTTTTTTAACAGAAAACAGAAACATTTGTTCAAATATTAAATGGTTAAATGAAGTAGTCATTTTAAAATACTGGCACACAGCAAGTACTAAATAAATGTAATTTATTATTGCTATTAATAATAATATCATTTATATATCAATAATATCATTATGACATCATTATTATCATTCAAGCATGTGATGCACAAAGGCCTTCATTTTGCAGCTAAATACACTTGTTTGGTCAAATGAGAATTCTAAGTTCTCATATACAGAAATAAAAATCAGGTCAGAAATCTTCTAATGATCTGAATATTAAGTATGGTTCTTGGAAGTTTTGCAAATTCTAATAAATTATAAAGAATGTTAGAAAGGTAAACTACAATAAAGGGTGAATAAGAAGTAAACCTTGTCATCAGAGACCTGGGAGTCTAGTGGGAATGAAAGACATGAACAAGTGCTATTGGTTCCAAAGGGAGCTATGGTAACAGAGCAGGAGGAGGGACTGCTTTTCCTTGAGTAAAGTCAAGGAGGCCCTCTCAAGGCGACAATACTTGATCTGAGTCTTGAAAGGACGTGAAAATGATGCAGGCAAAACCTCAAGCTGCAGGTTCTCTGTGTTTCAAGCAGCTCCAAATTGCATGTTCCAGGATGCCAATAAAAACCTGTGATCCTGCCGGACTCAATGGTGCACGCCTGCCATTGCAGCGGCGGGGGTGGCTGAGACAGGAGGATTGCGAGTTCAAAGCCAGCCTCAGCAAAAGCGAGGCACTAAGCAAATCAGTGAGATGCTGTCTCCAAATAAAACACAAAATAGGGCTGGGGATGTGGCTCAGTGGTTGAGTGTCCCTGAGTTCAATCCCTGGTACTCCCTCTGATCACAAGAAAAAAAAAAAAAGCCGGTGATCCTAAAAGAGGAGACTGATAAATGCTGAAGAGCACCATGTGACTTAGTCACAGTGTGCGTGGAGGTGGGAAGATTAGAGGTGAATTAAAGACGAGGCAGGAAAGGAGGGTCTGGCCCAGGAGACCATCAACATGAGATGTGCCTTCTGCTAGCCCCTCCCACCCCCCATTATATGTCCTCATCCGCTTATCAGCGAGATCATTCGTCCTTTAGTTTTTTGAGATTGGCTTATCTCACTTAGCATGATATTCTCCAATTTCGACCATTTGCCTACAAATGCCATAATTTTATCATTCTTCATTGCTATGTAAACGTAAAAAAAAAAATAAATAAATAAATAAATAAATAAAAAAAAAAAAAAAAACATGAGATGTGCCGTCTCCAGAGCCAGACCACAAATGCCCCTCTGCCTCTTCAGAGCCATGCAGCACTGACAAATTAGTATCCTTTCTGTCCCTCAGTTTCTTCATTTGCATTATGGCAATAAAAACATTAACAGTAGTTGCAAGCACTTAGATCAGGGCTAGGATAGAGTTCAGTTACTGCTAGCTGTTGTCACCACACTTTACGTCAACACTCCCCTTAGGGGTATTTAGATACCACGTAGGCAATGGAAGATCTACAGAAGAAACAGTTATCTGAAGATGCACATAGAGAACACACTACTTTACAAAGACAGCTTGCCATCAAATTACTAAGGGGAAATATTTTTATGTGCTTTCATAATTTGATGTCAAAAAGTATATGTCTTTTAGTTATCACCAGAAATAGGGGAAATTCCGGTTGCAGGAAAAAAAGATCAATTTGTCTGGTAAAATAAAGATCTATATATTACAGTCCAGTGCAAATTTTGTTGGTATTTTTTGTTTTGTTCTGTTTTTCAATTGCATGAAGAGTTGAAAAATGCATTCTGATGCATTTGATGTACAATCATACTACACATGTATAATTATAAAGATCTATTTTAAGCTTTTTAACATGAATATTTTAATTTTTTTCATTTAACAATGTTTAAATATTTTTACATGTAGTAAATTGGATCAATCTCATTCATTTTACCTGCCACATAATATCCCAAATTTGACTCATCTTTATCTTACTTCATTAATCATTCTATTCAAGGACCTTTTGCTTATTTCCCATTTCTCACATTTACAAACGAGAATAGAGTGGACTGTTCGACATATGATTTTGTTCACATGTGCTTATATATCTCTGTAGGACAGGTATGTATAAAGAGAATTATTGATTAAATTGATTAATTGCTGTCTTTGAGACTGAGGATGTAGCTCCATGGCAGAGGACTTGCCTAGTATGTACCAGGTCCTGAGTTCAATTGCCAGCCCTGAAAGAAAAAGGAGGAGGAGGAGGAGGAGGAGGAGGAGGAGGAGGAAGAAGAGGAAGGGGAGGAGAAGGAGGGAGAGGAGAAGGAAAGGGAGGAGACATCCTTAAATTTTTATCAATTCTGCTAAGTTGGTCTCTTAAAAAAAATAGAACCAGTTTATAAAACCATCAAAACTGAGATTTATTTAATAAATCAAAATGTAAAAGTAGTAATTAGGTTCAAATTCCAAACTATTAATGTAATTGACATATTACCCTAGGTCAAATGGTTTTTAATCTCTTTTTAGCAGGAGCGGATCACATATTCTTTTGAGGGTCTAAGTAACAGATTCATTCTCTTTTTTAAAAAAATCACAGAAACAAATATACGAAACATATTTCCATGGATGTTTCATAATCCCCAAGTCTAGACCCTAGATTAGAACTTCCCTTCTGGATAATTCAAAAGTTGTGTGTCATCACTGTGGACATGATGAGTGAACATCATGAACATTAGCACCCAGTCTTGTGAATCTCTGTGCACCTTGCTGACAGTCCTTCTCCTCCTCCAGTTTTTCAACTGGAACAGGTGGCACAAGATCGGAGAGAGCAATTGCTCCTTAATTGCCCACCATTTGGCAGCGAAAAGTCTGCTTTCGTGTACAAATGCTCCTCAACTTATGACGGACTCATAACTTGAAGATATTGTAAGTAAAAAATGCATTTCATACACCTAAACTGGCAAATACCCACTTAACAACCACGGTACCCTGCAAAGTGACAGTTGTCTCCCCTGTGATCACATGGCCCAGTGGGAGCTGTGGATTGCTTAAAAGGTACCATGTTGAATATGGCCAGGCCAGGAAAAGATCAAACTTGGAGTGAGATGACCAGAGGCCTTCAATGTCAGGATAAGGAAGATAAATGTCATTCATCAGACAGAGGGAAAACATCTGAAAATTTTGATGATGGGCACAGTAGAAGCTTTTGGTATCCACAAGCAGGAAGAAAAAGAGACAGACAGAAGACATTTAGAGGATATGTCAAAAAACTGGGTCAGGCAAGAGGAGGGCCAGGGACTGGCAACTGGTGTCTGCTTGTAGGGAAAGAAAGGCTCTGTCAAATTTCTTTCCATTTGGTCTTTCCTCACTCTTTCTGTCAGGGACTATAAAATCCCTTCCTACCATTTTTAATTGCAATCATCCTTCAAGCTTCCTCAAGGACCTTGCTCTTTCCTTTAATCTGCCTTGTCAAGGACTAAACTTTTTAATGTTTTGTTTTTCCTTCTGATGTTCTGTTGTTTTGATTATAAAAGTAGTATGGACCCACAGGAAACTTCATGTGCTGATAACATTAAAAATGCAAAAGAAATACATGTTCCCACCACCAAGATCAATTGCACCTTTAGTTTGAAATTTGTACCATGAACAGAAAAAAAAATTTTTTTTTTGCAATTTTAATGGATTTTTTTTCCTGAAATACCAGGACCAGGACTGTACCTTTTATGACATGCCCAAAATGCTTAATATAGTCTTTATATCTGACAGAAGTTTAGTGGTTTTTTTTTTTTCATGAATAAAGAATGAGTGGAAAGTTACTGAGAATTTCATATGCCACAGCTTATCTTGAAAGCAAGGCAATTCTACTTGAAATACTTTACTGTGAGTCACTGTGGGAAACCTTTACCTATTCTAAACACTGTCAGTTGTTCCTTAATGTCTAAATTAGAGCAAATCCTGGTAAATAAATACATAGAAGTAGGCAAATGAGGATGCCCACACCCCATTTTTCATACTCCACTCATGCCAACTGACCAAGCTGGTGTCTGAGTTCCTTAAGGGACACCTGAGTATTGACAAACACATCCTCTTTGTGGATAGTTCTGCATGCTCCATTGAATTTGACTGTTGATAGCTATATAAAAAAGTCACTAGACTGGACAAGTCCATCAAAATGGGGAAGTTCAATTATAGCTGTAGATCCATGGCACCAAACTCAAATTCTTGCCTACTTTATTCTGGCTAACAATGCTGGAGGAATAACTGTGGGTGTTGCAATCTTGGTCTCAAAAATCAAGGTTACAAGTTTGGTTCTGCCCATAGGTTTTAGTCACCCCATAAAATTGAGATGGATTTGGAAGCACTTGCTATCAGAGTTTGCCATCAGAAGACCTACCGAACATCAAATAAACTTGTGATGACTCTCAAGAAGGCAGCTAATAAACAAGATAAAAATCTCCCTTTTGTGAGCTTCAGCAGGTAATATAGTTAAAACATGGAGTCACATATTAATAAAACAGAGTCATTTAGTTTATTACAATGGTACACCAGATTGTCTTAACAAACATTAAATATGGCAAAGTCAATAAAATGAAGAAATTTTATTTAATCACTTTTAGTTGCAATGGTTTTAAAAACTTTTGAATAGTTCTCCAACAGATAAAATTTAACACTTCTAATTCAAACTAAAAAGCTAATTATCAAATGTTTCTGAATTTAATGCAATACAATTTTATGATCATTTGGAGTCACATATAAGTTAAGCATGTTTTTACACACACACACACACACACACACATATATATATATATATATGTAAATATTTTTAATATATTTAACTTTTAAAATAGATTTTGTCCCAGTATCTTAGTTGGTTCAGGATGCTTTAATAGGACACTGCAGACTGGGTGGGTCAAACGGACCATTATTTCTCACAGTTCTGGAGAGTGAGAAATACAAGGTCAAGGTCTGGTGTTTGGTGAGGGCCCACTTCCCAGTTCACAGATAGCTGCCTACCTGTTCTATGCTCATATGACAGAAAGAGGTTGAGAGCCCCTGGAGTCCCCTTCATTAAGACACTGATCCCATTCATGAAGGGTCCATGCTCTTGACTTGGTCATCAGCAAATGCCCCACCTCCTAATGCTGGGAGTTAGGATTTCCACATATGAATTTTGGAGGGACTCAAATATTTGGTCAACTGCACCCAGTTGAGTTTTACTGCTTTTGCATTTTGACTATTTTCATCTCTGACATTTTTCTGGTAGCTTTTTTTCCCTCCTACTTTCAATATCTTGAAGCTATAATGATTGATTCCCTATTTCATTCTGTGCAATCCTTTAAAACATAACATTTTTTATATAATTGGGGTTTTTTTTGTTTTTATTTTTGTTGTTGTCATTGTTTTGTTTGTTTGTGCTGGGAATCAAATCCAGAGCCTTGCACAGACTAAGCAAGAGCTCTACTCTGATCCCGAACTACATCCCAAGATCTCATTATCTGATTCTCAGCCGCTGAGTAATCTGACCTTGACTTCACTTCCAAACTGATTTTCCACGTTTTCCCAAACACACACCCCACTGCGGTCAAGGCCATCCTTTCTTTCTTGTGTTCTAATCCCTTTAGTACACAAGGAGTCTCCTATTGTCTAAACGTCCATTTCTCAGACTCACCCTTGAGCAGTCTGTGGATGGCTTTATTGGCTTTCACTTTTCTGCTCTTTTGCTTTGCTTTTTGTTTTTCCTCGAGAAAATAATTCACTATATGATTTACCATATGAATACTACATGATTTACCCTTGAAAACGTGCAGTCCCATGGTCTTAACTATGTTCATGAGGTCTGATGGCCATCACCACTGATTCTCATCGTTCCAGAAAAAAAACCCATACCTTGTAGCAGTCACTCTTGATTCCTCCGTCCTCCTACCCCCTGGAAACCACTCATGTACTTTCTGTCTTCAAACTTTGTTCTTAGTATTGTTTGGGGAAGTATGGATCTCTTACATTTTCATGTGAATGTTAGAATTAATTTCTTCAAAAAAGCTACCTGGGAATCTAAGGATCAACTGAAGGAGTATTGTGATCTTAATATTAGGTCTTTTAATCCAGGAACATGAATGTTTTCATTTTCTTCTTAATTTCTTTCAACAATGTTTTATAGTTTTTGGTATACAGGTCTAACTTTTTTTTTTCTTTTCCCTTTGTTTGTTTGTTTGTTTGTTTGTTTTGCTTTACACCATGGCCTTTAGTTCTGAATCTTTAACACAAGTATAAATTTCATTATGTTGAGCCATTTCTTCTATCCTAAACTCAATGAGAGACTCTTAATTTTTACGTTGAACTTTAAAATTCAGAATAGATGTAGTCCACCAAAATTAACTGCTTCTTCTTAAAATATGTTATTGCAGCTGGGGTGGTGGCACATGCCTGTAATCCCAATGACTCTGGAGGTTGAGAGAAGAGGATGGCAAGTTCAAGGCTGAGGCAGGAGGATCACAAGTTTGAAGCCAGCCTCAGTCACTTTGCAAAGCCCTAAGCAACTTAGCAAGAACCTGTCTCAAAATGAAAAATAAAAATGGGTGGGCTGGGGATGTCACTCCGAGAGAAAGTGCCCCTGGGTTCAACCCCAGTATCAAAAAATAAATAAATAAATACATATATATATATATATATATATATATATATATATACATACACATATATATGTCACTGCATAGTCAGAACACCAAAATGCTTTCCTACTTCCTTATCTGTTCATTATTCTTCCTACTTAGAAAGACTTGTCTCCTCAACTCTGCAGAATCCTTAGAATTTTTAAATTCTTTGTTAACAGTTACCTTATTTGTGAAATAACCCCAATATTTCCTCATCCTCTAAATATTTAATTCATTCCTCATATACAGCTAATTATATTCAATCTGGGATAATAATATTATAATTGCTTATGATAGTTACTTGAGTGTGTATGTCATTGCTAATCCCAGATTATAAGCAAACTCTAGGGTTTTTCCTAGTCACCTTTCTAGTCCTATATGTCTTAGCCTATTACTTCCAAATTAAAATTGTTCAAACATTCCATTACATAACTCCAAATAATGAAAAACAAAAAGTGACCATTAGGATACTGGGTCATCATTTGGTCTAATAAGCAATTATGGATTTTAATTTACTCTTATGTTCTCTAAAGTCCCTGTCATGTTTCTAATTATTCTCTCTCCTACACCATGGTTACAAACTCTCAGAATGCTATTCCAACCATTTCTGTATATAAGATTTTGTTTTATGGCACTACACAGTGTTGAGTCACATGTTTCTGAAATAACTCAATAAGAAATGATCATTCCTTCCCCATTTCTTTAAGTTCTATTTACTCAGATTGGACATTTTTTAAATGTTCAAATTAACACTCTCCTGTCTAATTAATTTGCTTCACCTGGCTTAAACTCCATGGTGCTTATCTGTTGTTTATCTGAAAAGCTGCGGGTACAAAGGTAACATTTTCAAGTCTGCCTTAATCGTGACCATTCTAATGCTAAGCCCCAAATTGTTTTTCATTTCAGACTCAAACCAAGAACTTAGAATGTAAAGATAAGAGTCCTTCACTGCTTTCCACTTGGCAAAACAATACAAATGACCCAGCTAGTATGTCCACAGCATTGTAGCATGCCTTGACAAGGTCTTCCCTTTTCCTTTGGAAAGAAAGATGACCATCAAGAATTCATTTTAATGTCAATTTTGATAAGTTGGTACAAAAATTATTTCAAGATGTGACACTTTATTGCTTTACATTTTTTAGAAGAATGTTTTTTGGATTTTTTTTAAATTATTCTTTTTAAATGGCACTAGCCATGTTCCAAAATGAAGAGTGACAGATGTTTTCACCAGTTCCCAGGATTTAGTGACCGAAGGTGAGACACATGAACTATGATTCCAATGAGACTATGATACTGGGAGGGACACCTATGAGATGACGGACAGACTCTAAACCAGTGACTATGGCAGATAAATGCTTTCTAAGGAACTCGCCAGAGTTAAGCCCCTTAATGGCAGGGGCCACATCTATGTCATTAGGTGTCCCTATGCTTACCACAGCTCCTGTTATTCAGCATGTGGTGCATGCCGAGTGAAATAGATCAAATCCCAGTTTTACATTTACTATGCCACATATCCTGCAGGTCTCCTGAGTGAAATGCTCTATCCAAGTCATGGTGAGTAAATAAAAAAGAAATGTCCCTGGTCACAAGAAAATTACAATGCAATGGTACAGAAAAGAACAGCACAAGAGCAACATTTCACATCACTAGAGTAATGTTGTTTTCTTAACAACAATGGAAGAAGTTTTTTGAATGATTCTTGTGTAGATTTTAGAGCGATGGCACATATAATTCCTTTTTTAATGTTTCCAAGAAACTATGAAGAAAGCTTAATGTTATCGAGCTCCTGAAATAGGTTCATTTCAGGGCTAGGATAAGAACTGCCTTCACTTTTCCATCTACATCTCTGTTCTTTTTTTTTTTTTTTGACTGGTCCTTGGTTGACTACTGCAAGTTCTGGTAGTTTAAAACAATCAAGACTTAGATTTTTATCCACATGATCAAAGACCTTAAGATCTTGTTGCCCTCTAATTTCAAATGCATTCAAGTTCAAATAATTATTGTTGACTCATATGTTTAGATCTCAAGGTGAGAAAAGACGGGAAAGATTACAGGAATGCTTTTAGATGATCTTTTGAGTAATGTACCTACTCTTTGCTCTGAAAGCTGGTTCCACTATCCACCAAACTAGGTCACTTAGGATCTAGTAACACAAATTCATTCTAGACGATGAAATGGACATTAATTCTCGGTAGAATATATTTGAACCCCAGAGCTCAGTTGTTAAATCATCAAATCCATTGCCTATGCTTCTCCTTGCCTTCAAATTGCCATTTTTATATCTTGGATAATTTTCAATGGAACTAACTTGTACACACACACACACACACACACACACACACACACACACACATTAATTCCAAGATGTAGTATATTGCAATTGTTATGAACATGAATTCAGAAACCAGAGCAGCTGGATTTGAATCCTGGTGCCAGGAGTTACTAGTTATATAACCTGGCAAGTTTCTTAACCTCTCGGGGTTGCAGTTTAATCACAGTTGTGCAGCTGATACACGATAGAGAGATTGGAAGGTAGACTGTAAAATAAGGGTAACAACAGTACTAACTTCTTTAGAGGTATGGTAAGTATCAAACAACTTTCTGTATCTAAAGCACTTAAAATAAGGCCTGGCATAGGACAAATCCTTTCTCTGTTTTTATTGTCATTATTAGTAATTCTTTATTTACAGAGTACTTGTCAGTCAAGTTTTACAACAGTCATCAAAAATTTGAACTCAATCAGTAACAAGTTCAGTCTCATGACCTGGGCCAAGAACCCCCAGGTTTAAGTTACTGCCGAAAAAAGGAATCTTCAAATTTTCATACAAAGATTGAAACTCTAAGATACAGCTTTTGCTGTTAAATATAATCATTCACAACATCTTTAATTTTCCATTTCCCCTCCAGGTTCAAACATATATAAAATGGATTGTAAGATTTAATTCTAATTTCCTTAAAATACATCATGAGAGACTACAATTGAACAAGTATGTCCACAGTTATCCTCCAAAAATATTATTACATTACCTTTCTTTCTTTCCTGGGAAAACCTCACGTGGATATAGATTTTAGGAAATGAATAGAGTCCATCTCTTATTAGTGGCTCTTATTAACTTCTGTTAGCTGAATTTATGTGGCTATTTTTATTGGAAAATGTCCTCTAAGTTTTCTACTTATGCTGAGTACTGGGAGTCAGTACTTTTCAGAGTTGTTTTTCTTTTTAAAGGGCTGGGCTGGGTCACATAATGAAGAGAACTAGACAATAACTCAGGCAATATAGACAGTGTGTACCAGTGCATCAGTTGTTATACAAGTAATTCTACAATTACAGTATACTCTAACAGTTTTGTGATGACATGATTATCTTAAAGGAAACACAAGAAAATAAATGTGGTTCCTTTTCTTTCCTCCTTTATCTTTCTTCTTTTAAATGTAATTTTTTATTATTATTATTTTGCAGTGCTGGATAGCAAACCCAGGGTCTTGCACACACAAAGTAAGCACCCTGTCACTAAGAGACACCCCCAGCCCCAACACTTGATCCACTTATGAAAATTTTCACAGCAACCTTTTATAAATGCCCTGTCAATTTTTACATTACTTGTAATAAAAAGCATACACGGTATGTTTTCTTTTCTAGACATGTTGCTCAAACTGATCTCAGAAAGCTTCAGCATGACTTAATTTTTAAAGTCAAAGCTTATGGGAAATACCAGCAATTTCCAGTGACCTGATAATACCAAAAAAACAGCATTTAAATGCATGTCTTAGAGGTAAGTGGGTGCTAGCGTAGGCCTTGTAAGTTAAAAGCAACATTTTATAATCTTGGCAAGATGTAATGGGTAGTCAAAGTAATGAAGCTAACCCAGGCGTAATGATTAATCTCTGTGTGAGTCACGACCCCAGCAGCTGCATTCTAAATGAACTGCAATCTATATAATGCATTCTCCGGAAGACCAGACAACAGGAAGTTGCATTAGTCCACAGTTCAGATAGAAGACTGCAAGCAGAAGCATACTCAGCTCTGGCCTAAAAGAGCAGAGGTCTAGGTTGAGCAAATTCATAAAATAACAGTGAGATATCATGGATATTTACTGACTCCAATTTATCAGAACAGATTGTCACCTTAACCCTTACCTGATTCAACTAAGTAGCCATGGACCAGAATATTTGTGCTGTCTAAGCCTGGCTGCTTGAGAACCTGGAGGTAAGGCTTCGGATGGAGCCCCCCCATGGAGGGAGCTGTTGAGGAGTCTTCAGTCCCAGTGAATGCTGACAGTTCTGGTGTTATGAGGGTCCCTCCAGAAGCTGTTCAAGGGCACACCCTGGAGAGGAATGTGCTTGTTATGAGAAGCCTCACCACCGTGTGGTCTCCAGGCCCACTAGGCTAGGTGATTTCCCCTTTCAGTCCCTCCAAGTATTAATGGCTTACCGTGAGCGAACAGAGCTTAGCGTTTTATTTCCCTGCTTGTGCCCACTACCCAATATCTGCCCCCAACCAAATGTAGTTTGGGAAAGGAAGTAAACATGTGCACATGGCTAGTCTGGCTGCTGGAACGGAACCCCTCAGGGCTGCTTTCTCCACACACTGAGAAGTCAAGAACATTATGGCTTCCTGAATATTTCACCTTGAAGATCCAGGAAAGAAGAATCAAGGATGACTCTTCAGGGATCATAATCCTGAGCAAGGGCCCCTCCCTAAAACACTAATCCACCCTCTCTAATGCTTACATGACAGTCTTAAGTCACTCCTAAAACATGTCAGCTGCTCTTCAAGCTGATCGAGGTATGTGTCATCAGAGACTCCAGTTAAAAGCCCCAAGTACTTCTCACTCTGACCAGGGTGTCAGAGGTAAAAAGTCCACGAGGGTTTTATCTGCTGATCCAGCGCAGCCATTCCTCAGCCACACGCCCTCCAGATGGCACGTTGTCTATGTTTCAGACACTCTCGGAAGATGCTAGAATCCTTATTGCAAAGATGACATACTTTCCTTGCAGCTCATTTTACTAAATTGAAAACATTAAACATAAGTGTCTCTTGAGGTGCTTTTTTCCCTTCAAAAATTATTTTCTCTGAATTAAAATGTGTTTATATAATTTCAGATAAGAATTAAGAAATGTCTTCTTTTTTCACCTGCCAATGATGTCTGAGTGCACAGAGAGGCTTTCTGAGAGCAGGGGTTCCCCAGGGTTACTGGTGTAATTCTTTTTACTCCGGGGTGCTCAAGCACAGAATTGCCTCCAATCAATTTACTTTCACATTCTGGCATTAAACTCACTGTATATAAAAGTATCACAAGTATTTTCAATATAATTCTAAGTAGCAGTGATTTAAAGGCCTTTTTATTGTAATGAAAAAAATTACAAGGCATAGTAAAAACCGTACAGCCTATTTGACTAAATCCAATCAAACACATGTAAGATTCTCCATAACGTCAAAATGGGTAAAAATGACTTAAAAATTTAAAAGGGCAATTGGTAAGAGTCATTTTGATGTCTGACAGATGAAGTTATATAGCTGAACAATATTTTGGCCTCCCAGTTTCTAAAAATAGAGAATAAGTCATAACGTGCTTAGGAAGCCAGGGTATTTCAAACATGTAGCTATAGATATAATAATATAGATATTGAGATAACATAATCTCCTAAGTATAAAGTTATCATTTAAAGGTAAAACCAAAAGACTTTTAATAAAATATACCTCATTAGTTGTCAGGAGAAATGATGACATCTACTATTGCTGTTTGATTAGAGACATCGGGCTGTTGACTTATACATCAATAGTCATTGTATTCAAAACAATGACAGTTAATATTCATGCAACACACTTGAACCTGAACATAAGCAAGTATAACACAAATATAAAAATATTATTATTACTGCACATGGTGGCTGACACATAGTAGAGCTTTAATAAACATTGGTTGAATAAATGAAAGACGGAATAATGAATTCACAGGCAATCTGGTTTCCTATGCTATTTTAATTGAGTCTTTTTCAACAGTCTTTAAGAGAAGTGAGTAAAACAAATCAGAAAACTGTCAAGTCACAATCGGTGGCTTGATAGTTCTTTGATAGTCTTAGTCCTCACCAGACTACAAAACGATCTCTTCCGACTTAGTAACTAAGACTTTGGTTCAAAGTCCTCCAAGTGTTTTTACAAAAACAGAACCTCCCTTCCATCACCAAATGGCTTGTTGTGGAATCTCAAAAGTGTTGACAGAAGCAATACCAAGTTTGTTATTTTATTCACCAAAGAGGTAAGAGAAATAGAGTTGCCAGATAAAATACAGGAAACCCAATTAAATCAAATTCCAGGTAAACTATGAAAAATATTTTATTGTAAATATGTCTCAAATATTGTATGACATATATTAAAAATTACTCATAGTTTGTCTGAAACTGTAATCTAACTGGGCGCCATGTAATTTTTATTTGTTAGTTCCAGGAACCCCAGAAGGAAGGCAAATGTTCTGACTAGATACCAGGTGTTTTTATACATGCAGACTCTGGTAAATGAGGGGAACTTTTGGGTAAGAAACAATGGTACAATTATCCTGATGCATTATTCAGTGACAGCCAACTTTACAGAATTCACTAAAATAATATTTTCAAATAGGCTTAATCTTGCAGTCATACTTCTAAAGACAATGAGAGCATTGCATGTAGACAAAGAAAGATTATGAAAAGCAAAGACAGCGGGGGGGGGGGGGGGGGGGGGGGAATGCCAAGAGGCAGAATAAACATTTTTCACATTAACATCCCTTTTAAGAAGATATTGTATGCATATGTTATTATATGCATATGTTTCTATAGACATAGATAGACTCAGATAGATCAAAGATAAATCCTTGAACTTTGATAAAATGTCAACTGTGTTTTTAAACTGTGAAAGAAATGTAGTACTTATGAAAGATGGCAGATTGATTGATTGTATGAATATTAATATTTATTATGTACCAGTAAGAAGCTCGAGGCTATTTGAACATGCAGGCCAGGTCTCTGTGGCCTAAGAAGGAAGTGACCCATCTTGAAGCTATGGGTTACAAGGTCTTAAAAGAGCAGAATGGCATATGTTCCTGCTAAGCAGAGGGTTCAGATCTTTTTTCAAATGAGATCTGACAATATGCACAAGAATAGCTGGAAAATTCTTAAAACCCACAAAATTCATAATCTGAAGACTCAAATTGGACCTCTTCCTCCTAATTCAAGTTCACCCTTGATGTCCAATTATCAAGCAAAGCCCTATCAAAAAGAGTGAGTTTCCTGTGTTCAGAGCACTAGGCCTGGCAGAGATGGTTATTGAGACTTCCTGTAAAGAGACTACAACTTGACTGGGGCTCAGAATATGACCCTTCATTTTTTCCAGTAAAGAGTCAGACTATGAGTACAGCAATGCTCCCAGAGTCTTTCTGAGGGAGAATGGAGACTCCTCTTAACCATATTTGGTTAAAATAAAATCAAGGGGAGGAGAGAGGACAGCAATAGATACGGAACTGCTATGAATGGAACACTACTTGGTGTTCCGTTATTCATTTTATTTCTCAATAATAACCTGGTATGATTGGCTTTTTTTTTCTCATTTTATCAGTGACAATCTGCTGTGCCTAAAAGAACTGAAATAATTACCCAAGAATACAGAATCCCAAATGGGTGAATCCAATCATCTAATCCAGGCCTATTTGAATCACTACATTGTCAGACTTCCACATCAGGAGCACCTCTTCCAGCATTAGATAAAACACCAGAATTTTGAGTCAGTCAAAGGAAAGGTTTTATTCAAAGAAAAGGCAAACAAAATAGTTGTATGTTTATTTTCAATGACATTTTCTTAGTGAATTATGAAATGGTGATTCCAAGGCCAAAAAATAAACAAAAGTGAAGCTTACTACCATGAAACTCTTTCAGGTAAATCTTGGTGCATGATATTTTCCAAAATAAACTATGAAAAATACAAACCTTGAAATTACTTTGCCCCATTTAACACCAAAATTGAAAACAATAATCAGAAAAAAAGTAATCTCTGTCAAATTTAACTTTAAGGATTAGGATTCTCCTTAAAGTGAGAGTTACATAAAAAGAAGTCATAAAACAGAAACTTTAGGTCACAGCACAAAATAAACTTCAAGTCAGATCATCACAGGCTATAAAAGCTTGACTTCTGCAGTCATGTAGCCCAGATTAAAATCACAACCTCCCCTCTGACTAGCTTTGTGATCTTGGCAAACTACCTAGATCCTCTGTGCCAGTCTCCTCCTCTATAAAATAAATATAATAATAGAACCTACCTCATAGGATCATTGTGAAGATTAAATGTAGTACTCCGTGTGACCTGCTGGGCATACAACCTGGCACCAAACAAGTAGTTAATAAATATCACTTCTTATTTTTTTAATCATCAGTCACATATTTTATCAAAAATGGATATACTGTTATAAAATGAGGGTTTTGCATTCATTTCTACCTTTTTCAAAGTGAAGGTTCCTGGACATCCAAAACTCCAGATGTTTTTCTCTAAGTCAATATTAAGTAGTTCCTGGCAATAGTTGCCTTTTAATTTTTCTAGGCGGAAGAACAAAATTCAAAATCCCAGGCTGACCTCAGCTACACTGCTATGTTGTAGTAAGATTCTGTGCAATACCAAAGAAATGATCTGGCTTGCAGATAGAGGAAGCAAGAAAGTAATCCTAAAACTCTTTGTTACCCCGAAACTCTGAGAGCCACATGGTTGCGCAGAGACCACCTGAGGTTTATCAATGGTATTCTGAAATGGAGTCTACAAGGATGATGTGTGTGTGTGTGTGTGTGTGTGTGTGTGTGTGTGTGTTTCAGAAAGATGGATACAAGGTGCAGAGTTGGAGGAAACATTAAAATGCCTAAGACTGGGTGCTTACACACCCAATTATAGTTGGGTGAGTTGTGCTGTGGCCCTAAAGGGCAGGTGCTGATGTCACCTGGTGCAGACCAGGACAGGACACCAGCCCTCCCTTGGTGTGGAAGCAAAGCCTCTTGGTATCCCACTGAGTGAACCACAGAGCTTAAGACCTGGGCATACTGCATTCTTTTCCTCCTACCGAAATTTACAGGCTATTTTCCCACCCTTCCCCTGAGCTAGGATATTGAGGTTAAAATGTACCTACTGAGTAGGTAATGCATTTGGTATTAAGGATCCATCATACACGTATGTCTTCCGAGCATAATGGTTCCTTTGGAGCTATTATAGGTATGCCGTGAATAGATATTAGGAATAATACACAAAGAGTGGCTGAAGGAGATCCCGTATTAACTACTGTCAGACTTTTAACATTATTCAAAACTAGGCTTTCTTTCTTTCTTTCTTTCTTTCTTTTTTTTTTTTTTTCTTTTTTTTTTTAATTCCTGGGGTTTAATACCTCCATACTTTGTAAACTGAGCGCTTTTCAAAGAGAGCTCCAAATTCCTATGGAGCTGTCTTTAGGCGAGCTTTGATCTTTGCAGAGCACCTATCTTGTGTTTCTATAATTGCTCTGGTTTAACAAGGCTCCCTAGCACGTGAAGAGGGAAAATCCTTTTATTAAGGCTATAAACCTAACTGACCACAGTGATGGGATGTGCAGCTTAGGGGTAGCTTTTAGCTCCCCAGGAAAGAAAAAAAATGGGGAACTGGGGGGGGAGTCTTCATGCTCAAACTAAATGAAATATTTATTAAACATGTTTCTAGTGTCCCAGCTGGTAAGGGGCTGCCCTGTGGTCCGCTGAAAGGTTTGATCTTTGTTAAGTATTGTGAATGCTGATTTCAATAATGGGGTGAAAGCTGAGGAAGTTATGGCTGAAATTTTGGCTAAAGATGACAGCTCCAGGTTTGAAGTTACACAGAGCAGTCTGAAGGATTAAACCAACAAAGACCGTGCAAAAGTATTGAGTTTCCAAAAATGTGATCTTCCTATCAGTGATTCACACTCCAAGCATGGGAGGGTTCCTCATTTACTCTGACTTTGCCATATTAATCTTACTTTACAAATACATGTGGTGATTTATATCATGTTTAATTAACTGATCGAGGGCTCCAGCGGTAAAAAACGGCATCGCATTAAGCTCTGTCCGTATGGCAAATTCGAATCACATCCTTAGCCTTGCAAGAACAAAATATCCCGAGAGTCACTGATGACAGGATGTAGGAATTGAAATCAGGTCCCTCCTGTTGTTTGAGAATCCAGGGAGGGTGCCTGCCATATGCCCGTCACTTCCAGGGGGGGTGGAAATGACAGGATAAAAGAAAGGAAGGCTCTAGTTCCTCCAATATGTTCAAATCTCAGATGAGAATGATCGTGCAGCAATGCTGTACAGAGGCCAAGATTCACAGGAAAGTGTGCCTCAAACTTTGCAGAGAGCTTAATGAGAGGGTTTTGTGATGTTTTGATACTTGTTTTTTTTTGTTTTGTTTCCCGAAACGGTTGTGCTTCAGGTTTTGAGAACAGACAGGTGAAAATGTTGTGGTTTCGAGATGAATATAAGCCGGAAAAAATAAAAAGAGGGAATTCTTCATAAAATATATGTGCACTGTGATGCCATAGAATGCAAATTGGGTTTGACTCCTGAAAACCACACATTGGGATACTGGTTTCAAAGTTAACATTTTTGGAAGTGGGAGTTGTCCAATTTTTCTCCTCAAAAATCTGTAGTGAGTATTTATGACACTAAAGAAAAAACAGAAATTGAATACTGATCTCTTTACATAACTGAAATTTCAAAATGCATTTTTAATTATACTAGTAAGATAGCATAATAAATGTTTCAAAAAGGGTGAAAAACAATACACTCCTTAATATGATGAGTAGCGTTTTGGTGCATGAATTTTTAGTGTTTAATTATTTGCTTGTTTTAAAATCATAGTCAAGCTATACCTTAATCTTGTCTCCTAACTGGTACTTTATACTTTATCATACATTTTCCATACTACTATGTACCCCTAATTTTTATTGACTGCATATTTTCATCAAATGAATGTTATTGTCTTTTTCTAATCAAGCTTCCATTGTTGGAAAATTGAAGTACTTTCCAATGTTTGCTATTACAAATAACATTATAAAGATAATTATGTATGTATAACTTTTCCACATTTTGAATTATCTCCTTAGGAAAGATTCCCCATACCTATACATTTCTTTAAGCAGCATATACATGAAGGAATTTTTCTTCTAGGGACAGTGGAAAGTAGAACATTCTGTGAAGGTGTCATTACAAAGAGAAATCTTCATTGAAATTAACATGCAGTCCTAGGGTGACAACTTCCCTCCTGTAGCAATTACTGGCACCATGAGAGAAATATTTCATTTTCATCATATATTTACAAATGTTGTGTTCTTCTGTAAAACAAGACAATAATAACAATGAAATAAATCCAGAAGTTTCCATTTTGTTTTACTCATCGCTTGTCATTTCAATCTAGAAAGAAAAAGTCTTTTCAAAAGTTCTGAAATTTATAAGTTTCCTAGAGAGTATTATAAATAGACTATTAAGCCAGCACACAGTTTGCTTTTTTAAATGACCATTATTTCAAAGTTACATCTGAAGCATGGTCCTAATAATTAATAATCCTAGATGTTTTCATGGCATTAATTCAGAATTGATGAATTGGGTAAGCGAGGCAATATATTTGAACTCAGACCAGTTTGGATTTTCACAAAGAAACAGAACTTTTTCTACTGTGCTGTGTGGTTGCATGGGCAGCTTGTAAAAAGAATAATCACCTCCACTTTTGCAACTTCCTGAAATCATTCAAAATAGAGTAGTTTAGAATTATTTCTTTTGGGAGTAATAATTTCTCAAACTCAGTCTGCTACAGTATATTTGGATTATTGGCTTCAATTCTCAATGTTCTATATTTTCTTAATCCTTCTTTGTTTGCAAAAATATATGAAATTAAAATTCATTTCTGCAACCTAGTTTATCAAGAAAGTATCTGATTTATTTAACTTGGTCTATGGTTTCATGAAACGCCATTAAATTCAATTTGAGATGGTATTATAGTTCAAATGATATATTTTTCACAATTTTGGAGGCCAGAAGTACATTTCTCTAGACAGTTTGTTCTAGTCAATGTTATTATTGGTCTGAGGTAACACAACATCGTTTGTTTGCCAAATCTATTCCTTTCAATGAAGTCTATTTCTTCTGCAGGATTTAAAAACAAAAGATAAACATTCTCTAGGAAGCAAAAGAAGGAGAAGCAATTAATGTGAATTTGATAAAACATAATGTACTGAACTGACAGCAAAAAGGCTATGCTTATTTGATTGTTGACTAGTTTTGTCTTTAAATAATAGTCTTCTTTTGGCATTCAATGTATATTTGTTCACAATAAACATAATTTATGAATATTTTAGCACATGTGTACTCAGTGGGGTGGATTATCATACTGATATAAATGGAATTAATGAGCAGTCAACCTGCCACATGCCATGACATATGACGGGGCAGCCAGAGCACAGAAATAATTCTCGTGGTTCATAATAAAGCTTTCCTCTTACTTTAACTTCTTACAACTACTAACAGTCTCATTTTCCCTTCCTTTTGGAGTATGATTCCTTCAACGTAAAACAGAATTCCGGTTTCACTCTAAGAGCAGACTTTTCAACATTCAGAAAACTATTTTCTTGCCTTGTTTAAAGCAAAATAGACATATTTGGAGAAACTAACTTCATTCAGCCAAATTTGGGGCAATAAGTCATAGACAGGCAAGCATTTTACATATTTCTATTAGAAAAAAAAATGATCCTTTCTTTTCTTCTTTTCATCCTGTGACAATAACATGATTATGCCCAATTGATGCAGATCTTTACAAGAAACAAAAACCTTTCTTAATGGCTCTACATTTTAAAACAGATCTGATGGGCATATTGCCTGGATGAAATTATTCAGGAAAAAAAAAAAAACATCTTCTTAGCCAGTTATCTGCTCTCCTTGAACACAAAGCAACAATCTGTTAAGCGTGTCTAATAAGATTTTTTTTTTTTTTTAAGGAATAAACCCAATGGTATAAAACCACCTCTTCAAACAGTAGGTGTGGGGGTGGTCGTGGGCATGCAAACCCTTCAACTTACCCATACGTAATTTGACGAAGAATTATTTTTGTCAAGAGGCAAAATGAAATTTAAGATTTGCCTTTTTTTCTTTTCTTATATTTACAGCTTGATTATGGGCAAAAGTAGGAGAAAATACTAGCAGCATATGCACTGCATTGTCAGGATGATCTGGCAGGAGGAGAGACTTGGCAAAGAAATTCTACCCTGACTTTTCACAAACACAGATGGCAGGGTTGCAGCCTTTATTCCTCTTATCTTTTATTTTCAAAGGGAATATTTGAAGCTTTTTGCCACCTCCACCCCTCGACTCTCACCATCACATTTGAAAACTGTCTCCCTCCCCAAACAAAAGTTCTGTCCGAGGAGGGTCAAGCCCCAGGATGCCTCAGGGAAGGGGTAGGACGGGACACCTTGTCCCTGGTCATCTGTTAGAGGGCGGCATTGCACTTTACAGGGCTGGGGCCTGATGATCTTCCCCAGAGTGGCTCCCCTGGGGAATCCGGCCCTTTCACCGGAGAAGTAAATGGGCACCACCTAGTGCTCTTTTGATGCAAAGGCTGTTACTGCTGGTGTGGACATGAGTAGGCATGCCTGGGTGCCTGACCTCTACAGAGGAGAAATGAAAGGAGTCTGTTGGCTTCAACCCCTTTGCCTTCAAAAATGAAAAAAGTAAAATAAAATAAAATAAATGACATTTTTAAGACAAATGAATTTGATGCTTCCAAATCAGGAAATTTCCTTGGGGCTGTTTTTGTTTTTGTTTTCCTGTTTTTAAAATAAATATTGCTCTGTTCATGAGAGGTAACAATTTTTACTTACCAAGATGCTAATTTCCTCCTCATCATTTCTTTTTCTTTTTTTTTTTTTTTTTTTTTTTTTTTTTTTTTTTGTCTCTTCATTTCTTCTATTGTTAACTTGTAGGAATTGCTACAAATTTTTTATTTGGTCCAAAGTAACAAAGAGCAGAGAGCATCAGCCCACCCCTATCCTCCAAAATCTATTCTAACAAGGAGTCTCTCTGGAGTTCTCATAACACAACAAATAGCTTTTCTGAAAAATGATATGTAGCACAAAATCTTTTGCAGTGCAATAAGATCAAGTTAACCACTCATGCCTCTAGGAAAAAACCTGGGAAGTTTTATCTGATTGGCAAAATGGACCCAGATATCAGTTTGAGGACTGAGTACACTTTGATGAAATTTCACAGCAATGAAGTCTGATTATCTGAATGATCGCTTAAACCTTTTAAAACATAACTCAAGGAAGAACCAGAAATTTTTTGAAAACAAATGGTCATGTAGAGAATAGAATAGCCATTCCATGCTGTTTACTTTTTTCTATAACATTTTGCTTAGAATTATTCTTACTAGCATTGCTTTTAAAAAGTAATAATAATGACTTCTTTGTTGCTGAAAGTAGAACATTTGGCAATAAAATGGGAAATCTTGGTGGAGGGCGAGGTGGAGGGCAGAAACGGGAAGAATGAGGAACCTGCTGCACATAACCCGATTAACCAGGGCCTGCTACACATCCAGGAACTAACTGCTGGCTTTGAACTCATTAGGAATCTGCTTATCCATTATGCAGCACAACAGAATCCAGACAGAAAACAGACTGTGAAGAAACAAATAAAAATGTTTATAACATATCTTGGTTAAGAGCGCAGGATCTGTGCTAAGCAACCTGGAAAAAAGAGAATAAAGGAGGCAAAGCCAAGATTCTGCACTTTTCCCCATTGCCTATAGTAAAAACTCTCCCATTAAAAGATGGCGATAGTACTTAGATGTGGCACTTCTCAATTACATTATGGACTAATTTAAAAATCTAAAGCACTTTCATATTTTTAGCCATTTTACTGCAGTAACCTAGGATATTACATAAGTGATTTACTTTAAGCAAATTTTTAAAATTTATACCAAGAAGGAAAAAAAACCATCAATGAGTTTCCTCTATAAGAAGCCAGGGAAAAAACGTGTAGTAAAGGCTGGGGCTGTAGCTCAGAGGCAGAGCGTTTGCCTAGTGTGTGTGAGGCACTGGGTTTGATCCTTAGCACCACATAAAATAAGTAAATAAAGGTATTCTGTCCATCTACGACCACAAGAAAGAATTTTTTAAAAAAGCATAGTGAACTGAATTCAATTCTGCAATTTTACTAGTCCAAAATATGCATACACCTGTAGGTTCAAAATTAAATGGGAGGTTCTGTCTTAACAGGTTTAAGATGCACATGAATTGATTAGCTGACTCCATAAAGTGGCTAAGTCTGTGTTTTTTCAAATATATAACCACAGAATGATGGAAGGCGGTCACTCTTTTAGTCACCTTTTAAATGAACCTAGTGTTATGTTTTTCATTCAAGTTGAATTCCCCAACTCTTAATATGACCATCATTCTGGTTGGCTTGTTTAAAAAAAACAAACAACAGGAAAACTTGCTGTCTTTTTCCTTCCCTCTCTGCCTTCCCACTTGGCCCCCCTTTTCCCCAGCCTGCCTTTCTCTGAATGCTATAGTTCACAGTGAAACCCTCTGGTAATGACAGGCCTGAAGTGATAATGTACTTTCCTGCCTGCCTGTTAACAGTAGCACTTGATCCCGCCATGGGTGCCAGCTCAGTGGCAGAAGGATGCTTTCAAATTTTCCAGAAGTAAAAGGGACCAGTTTAATTTACTGCCTTGACAACCTCAACAGTATCCCTAAATTCTGGCACATAAATGGATGTTTTATTAAAGAAGAAAAGGAAGAAAGGGAGAAGAAGGGAGAGAAAGAGGAAGGAGTGGAAGGAAGAAGGAAGGGAATCAGTTTCTTCTGTCACTCAATACTGTGTCAGTGAAACTAAACTGCATGTTTCATTTCTTCATCCTGGGATTCACTGGAACATTCTGCACAGTAAATAAGGAGTTAAGGTGAGTAATATCAAATAAACTTGGAAGAAAAGCCAAAGGCCGGTTCCTATGGTAATGCAGGCTCTCTGTGGAGTAAGCAATGGGCACCATGTGATAGTACATCCATCCTCTTGTTCCCCTTAGCTCACTTCTGACAGGAGAGGGCTGTGCAGTCCTGAGTGGCCTCTGTGTACCTGGTCGTACAATATCTGAGTGCTCAGTGGCCCAGCTGCTCAACACACCAGGGTGTGCCCCTGTCCATGCCTCCCATTTTTGACAGATGGTGCATTGTTCTGCTAAAGTAACAAAACTGAAAACAATCGATAGTTCTACCCAAACAGCTGATTTTTTTAAGAATAGGGTGAGAGTGATTTCTTGACTTAGAAGTCATGGTTGTAGGTTAAATAAAATTGATTTTACTTGCTTCAGAACCCAGGTGACTCATGGTGCTCCTGGTGCTTCAGACGTGGATGAATATATGATAAACAATCAGTTATTTCTGTTCATATGAAGACGCCTTCTTTATTGAGGTCAGTGCCAGCTTCCTGTGTTGTTCTGTAAGTTCAAGTCCTCCTTGGGAAAGGTGAGGCACTGTTTTGAGGGCCTATTATATAGCAGGTACAGTGTCATGCTACCTAACAACGCAAAGAGTTAAGATATTTGAAGCCAAGTATGTCTGACCACACAGCCCTGTTTTTCCACCACCCCACTGAGAAAAACGCACAGCAAGAAGTAAATTTTGTAATGGAAACCACTACACATATGTGTTACCGACACCAAGTTTCATGGAGCCATATTTACCTTTATATGTGCAATTTACTCTGACTTTACTCATTCTATTCTATTACAATTCAATTCTTGACAAATCTGTTGGCAACCCCACTGAATTAGTCTTGTGACCTATGATTGTAACATGACCCACAGTTTGATAAATGCTGTACTACACTGGACTATGATACACAATTTTAAATTATAGTTCATGGAACAAGAGTGTACTGGTAGGCATTGCATAGAAAATTCCATCAATACAATGGAGAGTTTCCATCTAAGAACTAAGAGTTATAATACTTACCCCCCAAAACTGAAAATGCAGGTTGTATTCATTGGCAGTATTCATTTGCTTCTCAAAGAGTCTGTTACTTAAAATGAAAACAATTAAAATTGAGATGGCAAGTTTTTTTTTTCTTTAGCAATAAAAGTCATAAGAAGGAATTACAATTATCCTTGCTATTGTTAGCAATCATTGTTGAACTCACAACCTGCCAGCCACTGTTCTATGAGCTTCAAATATAACTCATTTAATGCTCACTCCTTACTTTATGAAGCAGGTAAATATTATTACTCCCACTTTACAGCCAGAATTCCTTCATTTTCTTTATCACAAATTTCCCATTCTAAAATGTTATTATATATCTTGGAAGATGAATGATATTGTGTCTATGACTCAAGAAATTTGCATTTCTATGGTTTATTTAAATGAAATATAAAAGCCTGTATCATCTGATTGGTTTGATGAATCTGACTGGCTTTTCAATAATAAATCATAGAATTTTAAATAACGTTTGTAGAAAACTTCCAGAATGTCCAACAGTAAGTTGACATGTATTTACCTTCAAATCAAAATCTGAAAATTAACATCAGTACAAAACTCGTATCTAATTTATAGACCTTACTCATATTTTACCAAATGTCCTGATAATGCTTTTAAGGTAACAAAAAAAGAAAACCACAAACTGTTGGATCCTGTTTTGCATTCAGTTGTCATTCCTCTTTAGTCTTCTTTAGTCTTTCCTTATCAGATTGTTTTTAATATCAGTCTTTAGCAAAACCTAATTTAGAGAACAACATGATTCCAAAGCCAATGGGTTTGTATGGATGGTTTTTTGGGTGAGATTTGGGCTGATTTTTCACTTTTCAATCAGGGATGATTGGTGTATGTTTTCTTTGTTCTCTTAGAAATCCTGATCTGTGAGCTGGGTACAGTGGTGCATGCCTGTAATTCCAGCAATTTGGGAGACAGAAGCAGGAAGATCATCAATTCAAGGCCAGCCTGGGCAACTTAGTAAGATCCCATCTCAAAATAAAAAGGAAAAAGGAACTGGGGGTGTAGTTCAGTGGTAAAGTACCTCTTGATTCCATCCCTGACCTGCACCACAGAACCCCAAGGACAGACTGGAGAGCTAGGTGATTCATTAGCTTGTACTATTCAACTCATCGGTTGCCAATAAATATGTAAGTCTATCCCAAAATACCTGAAACATTTCTGAGATTATTAAAACTGAAAAAACATTGATGACATTATTATATTTTATTGCAAAAAATAAAAAAAAACACCTTAATAAAACATTCATTTAAGTAACTGCATGCTTAGATACAATTATTAGTACATTAATGTAAATAATTAGAAGTGTTTATAATTGGTTAAAGGTTCATTATTTCCAATCCAGTGTGCAGAAGTTGGTTTATGAGTATAAGAATAAAGGCAATCAGATCAATTTGCTTATCTTTTTATTAACATTTGAATTGGCCTACTTAAAAAAAAATCGCATTTTAAAATCTACTAAAGTCTGAGAAGCTCATTTACTTTCACAAGGCACATTAATGGTTTTAATTTTTTAATCTCTCAGATTGCATCTATATAGCAATGAGCAGATGTTTTAACAGTGTTTCAAAAAGGCATGGGCAAGTATGTCTTACGAACATATCTCTTTTCTGGAAGATCCCGTGAAATATTTCCTAAATTTTTTTCAATGTTATCTATCACACGAAAGACAAGCTACCTACAAACATATTCTTGGCCATCATATTATAGCCAAGCTCATCACAAACCCTCCTTCCTCTCTCTAGTTTATGAGAAAGAAGAAGAAATTAGAACCTGGAAGAGAATATTTCTAAATGTCCAAGCTAAGGCATTGATATCTGTAGCTGGAGCTACAAAACATTTTGTTTCATTGGAGAACAACTTTCTATACCTATTTTAAAACTAGGACAGTGCCCTTGAAGTGCAATTGGTAACAGAAAATCCTTATCCCATTCTCAGTAGTGAAAACAGATTACAAACCTTCTCTTTCCACAACAGAGTTGTGGTACAACAGCAGAGAGGAAATAATTTGTTCACTTGAGTTCTACTCCAGATTATACTCAAGTCTGATTACAAAAGTCCATTCACATGGAAGAAGACACAAAAGGCTAAGAGCTCTCTGGGAAGAGTATCAAAGGCTCAGTGTTTACAAGAAGAAATGGGGAGGAAGACATGAGAATAATTTGCTCCTGGGGAACTATGATGATTTAGGGTCTTTTGTAGGGAAAGTCCTTTGCTAGGATTAAAGGCAGGATTATTGGTGGAGAGTTGAGAAATTGAAATGGAGAGCCTCTTAAAATGTCAATCCAGTGGAAATATCCAGGGAGTTCTTGAAGTGGGAATTCTAAGGAAATGGGCAGTACTTGAGCAGAAAAGACAAACTCAAACTCGCTATGTCAAGTGAGAAAACTGGAAGTGAGTCACAAAGTGATGGGATTGCCAATGTCTTTATAGAGGAAGCAAGCGGACAATGACGGTGACTTGGGTCAGCTTCCAAGTTAAGTATAAACTCAAGAAAATCCCAACAAGGGAGAAATTAGTCTCTACAGATTATGTTATAGCTACTTCACGGCTAAAGAACAGCAGTAATTAGAAACTTGATTAATGTTATACCACATACTTTACTTAGCTTCAGAAAGTGCTATCATAAGTCATAATTTTAGCAGAACTAGTACATATAGTGATGTGATTAACAAATATTTTAAAAGTAATGCTTGCACTTGGCTTCTCATACAACTTAATACTTCCATATTTAGAGTATGCAGAATGTGAAGTCCCAGGTACTAATATTTGGATCCCCGAGAATTCACATACTGAAATCCTAATCCCATTTATTGATCCTTGATTTTACTTCCTTCATTTCAGTCTTGTTGAGGAATTTGGTTCCAAAACCAACATGATGGAGAGTTGGGTTTATTTTTCTTCTAGGGTCTCTGGTCTAATGCCTAGGTCCTTGATCTACTTTGAGTTGAGTTTTGCGCAGGGTGAGAGATAAGGGTTTAATATCATTTTGCTTACATATAGATTTCCAGTTTTCCTAGCACCATTTGTTGAAGAGTCTATCTCCTCTCCAATGTATGTTTTTGGCACCTTTAACTAGTATGAGATAACTGTATTTATGTGGGTTTATCTCTGTGTCTTCTATTCTGTGCCTTTGATCTCCATGTCTGTTTTGGTACCAATATAGTATTAGTATTAGGAGGTAGGGTTTTGGGGAGGTGACTAGTCATGGGGATAAAACCCTCATGAATAGTATTGGTGTCCTTATAAGGAGACATATAACAGAATTTTTTTCTCTTTTATCACCATGTGAGGATACAAGAAGTTAGATACTTAAAAACCAAGAAGAGGGGACTCACCAAGAACCCAAACTTGCTAGTACCTGATCTCAGATTTCTAACCTCCATACTATAATCAATAAGTGTCTGTTGTTCAAGTTACCCAGACTATGCATTCTGTTACAACAGCCCAAACTGACGAAGACATTGAAATGATATTTTCAATGGGGAATTATATTGACCAAATTATATTGCTATATTGTGTGCATGCACAAATATATAACAACAAATTCCACTATTATGTATAATTACAATGCACCAATAAAGAAATAATAAATAAATATGATATAAAGCCTGAAAAAAGAACTGACATTTTCAATGCATTGAGAGAAAATTATTCTGCAATTGACTTGACAGCATCAAATGAAATAAACCCGGTGTTCCAGCAAAAACTTGTATACAAATCTTTATAACAACTTTATTCACAGTTGTCCAACCTGGAAACCACCCAAATATTCCTCATTTGAGGGAAGGATAAACTAATGGTGGTACATCTATAAAATGAAATACTATCCAGGAATAAAAATGAATTATTAACACATAAAGCAACATGGGATAATTTCACATATATTATATGAAGTAAAAGAAGGTAGGTTCAAAAAGGCACACATTTAATGGTTTCATTCTGTATAATGCAGAACTATAGTGATGAACAAATAAAGAGTGTGGGGAGGGACAAACTACAAAGCAGTAACCGGAGGATATTTTGGGGGTGGGGGTGGGGGAGGGTGATGGACGTGTTCTGTCCCTTAGTTAAGATGGTGATTACATGAGTAAAATTGTCAGAACTCACAGATCTGTAACTCAAAAGGAGTGATTTTTACTATATCTAAATTATTAAATCACTTAAGACAACTATTGAAAATAAAATACTGAACTTCAATAGCATTGTGTTAGTCTCCAATGGCTACTATAACAAATCACCACAAATTCAATGGCTCAAAACAACAAATTCTAGTTCACTTAACATAAAGCTTTCCAAGGTGCATCTGTGTTATAGCATTTATAAATTCTTCATTTCTTTATACTGAAAAATAATGTTCCATGGCATGGAATCTACCCACTCACCAGTGCACGGACCTTAGGTTATTTCCACTTAGGAATGCAGCTGCTTTGAACATCTGTGCACAAGTTTTTATGTGAATGTAACTTTTCATTTGCCTTGGATATGTATCCAGAGATGGAACTGCTGGGTCACACAATAACATTATCTTTAAACTTTCGGGATCTGCCAAATAGTTTTACAAAGTGGCTTTACCATCTTACATTTCCTCTAGTAGCATATAAGTGTTCTGATTTGTCCACATCATCACTAACACTTGCTATATTTTGTCTTTTTTATTATAGCCACTCTGATGAGAGTGAAATGGTATATAATTGTGGTTTTGATGTGCATCTCATTAATGGCTAATAATGTTGAAAAGTTTTTCAAGTGTTATTTATTGGCCATTTGTAACTTGCTCTGGAGAAAAATTCATCCATATCTTTTATCCATAATGTTATTTTTCATCATTACACATCCTTAATGGTTTTGAAAATTTTCTTTTAGAAATGCTTAATATGATGCTTTACCCAATTAAAAGTTCTATTTGACTTTTCAAAAAAAGAAGAAAAACATAAACTAATTCTTTCATGGTTCTGAAGATCAGAAGTCCGAAATTAACCATAGAAAGCTAAAATCAAGAGGTAGACAAGACCATGCTCCTTCGGGAGATTCTAGGAGAAAGTCTGTTCCTTGCCTCTTTTGGTTTCTGGAATGGTTGGTGGTGGTCCTTGACTTATGACTGAACCACTAATCTCAGTCTCCATGATTATACTGTGTGCAATCTTCAATTGCCTCCTTCCTTAATAATACCTTGATTGCATTTGGGTCCAATGAACAATCCAAAATAATCTCCTGATTTCAAGACCTTTAACATCTACAAAATGTTTGCCCTATAAAGTAATAATTCAAGTAATAGGATGTGGATATTTGGGAGAGTGGAGCCATCATGCAGTCTTTAAATCCCCTTCTGATAACCTTGGCATTGCCTTGCAAGTCTTCTGGGGCTGGTAAACGTTTTAAGGGAAAAAGAATCAAATGTTATTTTATTAGTTGTTTAAATATAAACTGTTTTAGTCAACTTTTTCATTGCTGTGACTAACAGGACCCAACTAGAACAACTGTAGAGGAGGAAAGGTTTATTTCAGGCTCACAGTTTCAGAAGTCTTAGTTCATAGAAGACTGGCTCCATTTGTTGGAGCTCAAGGTGAGGTTGAACATCATGGTGGAAGAGTGTGGCAAAGGGAACCAGCTCACATCATGATCAGAAAGCAGAGAGAGTCCACTCACCAGATACAACTAAATACCCCATAGCCACATCTCCAAAGAACTACTTCCTCCAGTCACACCCCACCTGCCTCTAGTTACTCACTCAGTTAATCCTATCAGGGATCACTTTACTGATTAAGTTAAGGCTATAACTCAAGCATTTCTCCTCCAAACATTCTTACATTGGGGAACACCACATCCAAACCATAACATAAACAAAGTATGGTAGTATTTATTATATGTCAAGAATGGCTTATGCCATTGTAGTTCTATTTTAGTTCTTTTTATCTAGTAACAACTCTAAGAAGTAGACACTACTATCATAACCATTTTACAAGTGAGGAAACTGAGGTACAGAAAGGTCAAGTGGTCTTCCAAGGTCACACAACTAGTAAGTCATAGTACCAGGATTTGAAGCTAGGAAGACATTCCCCAGAGTTCTTGTTTTAACTGTTCGATTTATTAAGGGAGAAAAAGGGCCAGAAAATGAAAATAAAGAATGCAGGCAGGCCAGAAAAATAAATAAATAAAGATAATGATGAACAGAAAGCTAGGAGTGATGTCCTGAAAATTTCAGAAATGGTGGAATGGAGATTAAGTTGCCAAGAATAATCACAAATGCTCCCATGTGCTCCCACCCAATAGGTCTAGACTACCTGCATGAGACACAGAGTAATTACTGATGCCATCACTCCAAATAGATTCACAGATGCCTCACGTTCTTTCAGATAACCGTCCTTTCGGGCAAAATATTCAGCTTTCAGATCATTCCACAGGCTGAACGATATATGTCAGGTGACTCTTGGCGAGCCCAGTCCTATTCCCTCCTATAAATGCCTAAACAAATGCATCCACTTCACACAGTCCCTACAACATTTCTACCTTTAGGCAATGTGATGAACATAATGTTTGAAATTTTCCACTGTTTTTAATATGGTACCTAAGATTAGAATTGTGTCCCTTTTCCATAAAATTGAACAGTTTTCTTTTGTGCCATTTTAAATACACTGTTTTATATCATTCTAGTTTAAGATGTGTATTTTTTATTTTTTCAGAATCCCAAAATAAGCCCAGTTGGGAAACAAGACATATGATCCTATATACCTTCAACAGTATAGACCTACAGCATTAACAGGAACGTTCCCAGGACACTACATTTCGATTCCAACTGGCTGCTAATTACTAACTCACAGTGAAAGTGTCACACTGTGCTCCTTTCAGCACTCTGCTGGCCAAGAGTCTCTGGCAATAATCTCTCAACACATAAGCACCGTTCCCTTTCATCACATTATTTAATCAATAAAGTAATGTCCTCGCACCGGCCAGGCGCAGAGCCGTCTTGTCACAAGTGCTAAATAAATGAAACAAACACCAGTCCTACTTCTACAACCTCTCCATTAATAAACATGAATGGAGATGTCTTTAATACAAAATCTATTCCCTGGAACACTTAGAAATGCACACGCAAGCACATCTGTGAGACTCAAGGAGGAGTCATTCATGTGATGGTGAGATTGGGCCAAGTCCCACCCATGAGTGGGCAAGGTGGCCTGGCTTCTGGTTGGGACAGGTGCCCTTCCTCAGCCTCTCAGTCCTCCTTGCTCCTGAGAGGTGACGTTTCCTCATCCTCTCCCAGTCTACAGGAAGCAAACACACCATGGAAGAGTCCTCCTTCTGAGGGGAAGGAAGGATTCCCTCCTGGGCTCAACCCACAAAGAATGATGGGTATCTCATTTCCCATCTCTCCTTGACAGGGGTCCTGTGCTATGGTGATAATAGCATTCAGGTATGAAGTTTGGCTCCTAATTCCTCCTCTCCTGGACATTCATTATTATTATTATTTTTTTTTTTTTTTTTGCTTCATCTCTCCTCTTTTCTAAACACTGCCCAAGCCCCATGCCAACTTTTTGAGCTGCCAATAGACAATTACCCAATTCTTATTACTTCATGATAGACAGCACCCTCCCCAATATATAGATGAGTTTGGGGGCTCAGTCACTTTCCATAACCAAAGGACCTTAAAAATTATTTTCCAGGGCTGGGGAGATAGCTCAGTTGGTAAAGTGCTTGCCTCACAAGCACAAGGCCCTGGGTTCAATCCCCAGCACCGCCAAAAAAAAAAAAAAAAACAAAACATTATTTTCCTTACAAAATAAGATGTCCTCTTTTTTAAGGGCAGCCATTTCAACGGGTAGCCACCTTCTAACATGTTTTTCTCACTTTACAATTTTTAAAAGTTCTAGGAGATGAACAGAGCCTAGACTGAACAGTCAAAGCTCCCAGCAGGGTGAATAATAATCAACACCCTGAAACAATGATTTATTTGGATGTCTGGAGGCAGTAAATAATCTTTTCCCTAAACAAAATATAAATAGCTCCTCCTAAGTTATTTGATAAGCTGGTGTCATTTAGGAGAACTATCACATTCTGAGTGTTGTTCATCAAATATTTGCTAAGTTAATTGGTAATTACAGTTGCTTCCCAAAGGAGACAAAGGGTAGGTAAAGTAAAATTACTTTATTCTCACTTTAAGAGCAAAAACTTTAATATTGTCCTGAGTCTGTTTTAGCAGAAATTAGGCACTTGGTTTTCATTAGCAAAGGCATTCACAGATACTTCTCCTAATGAAAATCTAAAACCAGTCCTTTAAAATGGCTTAGTGATAGTGATGATTCTTCAGAGAGCTCACCAGTTTCATGGCCCTATGGGACGTGTTGATCATTCGTTTTATAGGTCAAGCGCAAGTGCGTTTATTAATGTATGCTCTGATCTAACCCACACTGCAGGATTAACTTCACAGTGCCTGATCAATGATACCAAAATTAATGGATTCATCAGTGCTGCCCATGGAGACACCCTCGTCATTTATATTGCATTTCCTCCAAGTTGTAATTGGGCATGTAATCTGTGCAGTCTCTAAGTGGACCCTTGAAAAGAAACCTACATCAGAAGGAAGTGTGGAGATTTTATTATCTCGAAGACTTCGGTTCATCAGGTACTCCTGTTCTGGTGCATCATTGCTCCTACATCTTGTCAAGGATTTTCTCCCATGTTAAAGTCCCCTCTCTCCTTATAAATCATTCAAAGGTCATATTCTATATCAGGTCCTTTCCTTTACCGACATTTCTGTAGTCTCGAAAGTCTTAAGAATCTTCTAACCACCAGATTTAGTCACCTTTCATTGACTCAGTAGCATCAAACATTGCTGGCCATACACTCCCACCTGACAAGTTTTCAGCAGCTGGACTGTAAGACATTGTCCTTCCCAGATCTTGTCTTTCTGATCAGAATGTATCAGTGTTCTTACTGGATCTTGTTCTACTGGTTTGGTATATCTTCCTCTAAATTCTGTTCTCTCTTCTTGACTTTTTTTATTCAGGACAATCTATTCACTTTAATAGATTCTACAGCCATGTCTATGTACATAATTTCCATATGTAAGTTCTAATCTCATTACTCAAGAGGAAAGCACAGGAAGTATAAAATAAGGTAGGAATAAACCTCCAAATTCCATGAACAAAAGCAAATATAAAAGAACTTAATTCTCCAGCTAAAGACTTTCTATGAAGATAAAAACGAATTGGTTATAAATGCTAAAATTGAATAAGGAAAAATTTCACCTTTTATTTATTTAAAAGAAGAGCAACCAAAATGTAGACACAAAAAGGTTGAAAATAAAGAAATAACAAAGATACCTCTTGCGCATCAAGAAAAAGAGGCTTTTTTTTTCTTTCTTTTTACAATGTAAACAGTAGACGAAATGCAAGTTAGGGCAAAAAGTATTTTGAAAAATAGAAAGTTATTATGTATACATCCAAAACATCAACAATTTAACACGGAAACATAAAAATCAATAACATGTTTGTAACTAACAACATAGCCTCAAGTAATATTAAGCAAAAATTAATTGAAATGTTAAAATATATTGATAGTGTCATAATCACAGTGACAGGTTTTAAAATCCTTTTCTTAGTAATTGAAGAATCAAAGCCAAAAGAACACTATGATACATTAGATTTTGCAGATAAAACCACATCCAGTAACTATAGAGTATATATATTTTCAGGCCCACATAAAAGATTTGCAATAGTTAACCATGTACTTAGAACACAAAGTAAATCTCAAAAAATATCAATTAAATAATCGCTGTCATTCAGACCACAATCTCTGAAAAAATGCAATAAAAGCTAAAGGCAAAAAAATGTATTTGGAAATAATAAACTACACACCTAAATAGTTCAGAGATTATAATTACAATAGTAATTTCCAAATACTTATAATTGAACAACAGTGAAAAATCTACATAGCAAAACTTGTGGTACAATTAAAGCAATACTTTGAAGAAAATTTATACTCTTAACTACGTATACTTTTTAGAAGAGTAAAATTCAATAATGCAACACTCAACTCAAGAAATAAAGAGAACAAGAATAAACACAAAGTATAAGAAATGAAATAAAAATGAAAACTAATGAAATACTGGACAACAATAAAATGAAGAAAATTAATAAAAATAAAAACTTGTTTGAAAACAAAAAAAAACAGTAGACAAACAACCGAAATGATTTTTTTAAATGAGAAAATACAAATAAATAACTAGTATTAAAAACAGGAAAACAGGACATAACTACAGGAACAATAGAGTTTTTTAATAAAAATGATTCTATGGCAAAACTTATGCCATTAAGTTTGAAAAGTGAGATAAAAGGGAGACTGTTAAAAATATAACAAATCTGTGGTGCATGGTGGGGTGCACACCTGTAATCCCAGTAATTTAGGAAGCTGAGGCAGAAGGATCACAAGTTAAAGGTCATCCTCCGCGACTAAGTGAGGCCCTAAGCAACTTAGTGAGACCCTGGCTCAAAATAAAAAATAAAAAAGGGCTGGGGATGTGTCTCAGTGGTAAAGTACCTCTGGGCTCAATCCCTAGTGCAAAAAAAAAAAAAAAAAATATATATATATATATATACACATATATATATATATACACACATATGTATATATGATATAGATACATAAACCATATATATCATATATAATATATATCATATATATATAAAACTAATATGCTTCATCTCAATAAATTAAAAAAATAAATAGCCTGAATGGACATATAACTGTCAGAGCATAGATAGTGAATTCCTAATTAGAATCTATATACTCACTTTTAAAAAATTCATTTTCTTTTAGATCCTTTCATGCAGGGAAAACAATATCTAGAATCATGTGCTGTTAGAAGGACAGTGGTTCAATCCTTTGCTGCAGATGAGGAAACTAAAGTTCAGGAACATGAAAACAGCAACAGTCATTCATGCCCATGAAGTTCTCACTTCAGTCAGGAGCCTGCTAAACATTTTGAATACAGATGAACAGCTGGCAAAAATTTTCTCCCTTTCTCTGGGTTGGCTCCTCACTCTATTGATTGTTCCCATGCAGTGTGGAAGATTTTTAGTTTGATGTAATCCAATGTGTCAATTTTTGATTTTGTTTCCTGCGTTTTGGGGTCCTATCCAGAAAATTATTGCCTGTACCAATGTCTCAAAGTACTTCCCCTGTTTCCTTCTAGTAATTACAGTTTCAACTCTTAAATTTGATCTTTGATCTATTTTGAGTTAATTTTTGTGCATTTATCAGTTCTCATAGTGTTTTGGTGGAGTCTCTGGGTTTTTCTATGGATAGAATAACATCATTTGTAAACAGGGATAATTTGACTTCCTTCCTTCCTATTTATATGCCATTTATTTCTTTCTCTTGCCTAATTCCTCTGACTAAGACTAGTGAGAATGGACTTAATCTTGATCTTAGTCAAAATACTTTCACTTTTTCCCATTCAGTATTGTATTGGTTGTGGGCTTGTCCAATATAGCCTTTATTATGTTGAGGTACTATGGTAAGAACCTTCCACAAGGTACTGATTCTCAGAACCATCAATAATTTACTTACTAATGAAATCCTCTTCTCCACTTCAGTCTTCCAACTTGCCTCCCTGTTTCCATCATACTCAGTCTCTCTAACCTTGATTTCTAGGATAGGTACTCTCCACAGTTGCTTTCCCCTATGGACTTTGTTTTTACCTTTCCTGTGTCATGTCCCTGCTTTCTTAGTTCTTGGTTCGGGATCCTCTTAGGTAGAAAACATTGAGAAAAAATTACAAATATGTACTTAATACATTTCACTGTTCTAGAAATAAAAATATTTAGTGAAAAATTTGCAATACAATAAAAATTTCTGAAGATGAAATTAAAAAAAAGATTGAGACTTAAACCTTTTTAAAAGACTTTGTCCTCTTTTTTGTTTTTTTTGTATTTCATTAACTGGTGAACACACACACATACACACACACACACACACACACACACACACACATTCAATGATCCAAAGTTCCTCTAATTAAACCCTTGGCCCTCCAAAGAAGAATAAGCCCCTTTACTATCCTTTATTAATGTCTATCATCAACACAGTAAAACAAAAGTGGATTTCATTCCTCATCAATAAAAATTTCCAGTGTTATCCAGTCCTAGAGCAAGCAACTATAAAGGTCAGAGAAAGAAAATGCTGATTAGTAAATCAAAATCACCCTCAACGACTATAGGAGGTTTCCAGAACCATCAGTTGTCAATTCTACACCACATGCAAGTCTTACAAAGATTTATTTTAATAAAACATGGAATATTAAAATAAAAATACAAACCTTCACATAAGATAATCATGTTTTACATTATGGGCTGCAATTTTAATTAAAGTTGGCATATTTCTGCTGCTATGATTTAAAAGATTAACTAAGTTGGACAAGGTCTCAGATCTTTAACTACATCAAACCTGTTTGTGAATTTTGGCACTTGGAATTTTAGGTGTGTTATGAAAATGACAATGTGCCAGTCATCCAAGCTGTCAAATGCCTGCTAAAAGCTGTTCAGAGCCAAACTCATTTGCACTCAGATGAATACCTCCCAAGAAGCAATCACTTAAATACCTACAGTTTCAGGTGCCACTCATGGCTAGTAAAACAAATTTTACAACAAGCCCAGGATTTTTTTTCCCCAAAGTACTGAAATAATTCCATAGACTAAACCAAGGCAAAAAAATTATGGGAGTAATCAGTACTGTAATTACAGTGCATCAAACATTCACAGAATAAAACACTGGGTTCAGACATTTATCCAATTATATGGTTTAAGACTTCTTCTCAAACAACTTAATTAACATTATTTTGAAACGCAATATTAAAAATATGTCCTCCACTTGGCAAGAAAACACACACTTCTACTGAGAATTTAAATTGATACAAATTCCTGGTAAATAGTTTTGATATGCATCAAAATGTTTTACCATCTGTATTCTTTGATCCACTCATCCTAGAAGTAAGGCCTACACAAGCGAAGAAAAGGAGCAGTGGGGTGAAATTCAAGTCTTCCAGGCAGGAGAACCTTCATGTGCAAAGCACAAAGTGATAAAAGTTGTAATGGTTTTTCCAGAACCACCAGTACTAAAGGTTTCTGGCACTCAGAAGCTCCATCTTTACAATTTGGGTTCCTCCACCACAAGATGAGTGGGCACTCAAGGATGACTGTCTGACCAGCTGGGAGCTGGAGAACATCTCTCTGCCAGTGAGCATGCCGGTGATGGTCTCTTATACAGTAATCCTCATTTGGGTTAGTGAGCCTATTTATATTTTTGGTTATACTTCACTATATTTTTGTGAGTAAACATCATATGCTATGGCGAAATTTTGAAAATTGTGGGTCTGTGGTGGTCTTTAGGAACATGAAGGGTCTGGACTAGTTTGATGTGGCAACACACACATGTGCACACACACACACTCACCAGAATAGATTATCTTCAATAGAAAGTGAAAGCAATCCTCAGTAGCAAGAGCGAAGCAGGGGGTATTGCAATACCAGATCTTCAACTCTACTACAAAGCAATAGTAACAAAAACGGCATGGTATTGGTACCAAAATAGACAGGTAGATCAATGGTACAGAATAGAGGACATGGACACAAACCCAAATAAATACAATTTTCTCATACTAGACAAAGGTTCCAACAATATGCAATGGAGAAAAGATAGCCTCTTCAACAAATGGTGCTGGGAAAACTGGAAAACCATATGCAATAGAATGAAATTAAACCCCTATCTCTCACCCTACACAAAACTCAACTCAAAATGGATCAAGGACCTCGGAATCAGACCAGAGACCCTGCATCTTATAGAAGAAAAAGTAGGTCCAAATCTTCAACTTGTTGGCTCAGGATCAGATTTCCTTAACAGGACTCCCATAGCACAAGAAATAAAAGCAAGAATCAACAACTGGGATAGATTCAAACTAAAAAGCTTTCTCTCAGCAAAGGAAACTATCAGAAATGTGAAGAGAGAGCCTACAGAGTGGGAGAATATCTTTGCCAACCATACCTCAGATAGAGCGCTAATTTCCAGAATCTATAAAGAACTCAAAAAACTCTACACGAAGAATACAAATAATCCAATCAACAAATGGGCTAAGGAAATGAACAGATATTTCACAGAAGAAGATGTACAAGTAATCACCAGATATATGAAAAAATGTTCAACATCCCTAGTAATAAGGGAAATGCAAATCAAAACTACCCTAAGATTTCATCTCACCCCAATTAGAATGGCGATTATCAAGAATACAAGCAACAATAGGTGTTGGCGAGGATGTGGTGAAAAAGGAACACTCATACATTGCTGGTGGGGTTGCAAATTAGTGCAGCCACTCTGGAAAGCAGTGTGGAGATTCCTCAGAAAGCTTGGAATGGAAACACCATTTGACCCAGCTATCCCACTCCTTGGTCTATACCCAAAGGACTTAAAATCAGCATACTACAGAGATACAGCCACATCAATGTTCATTGCTGCTCAATTCACCATAGCCAGATTGTGGAACCAACCTAGATGCCCTTCAGTTGATGAATGGATAAAGAAACTGTGGCATATTTATACAATGGAATATTACTCTGCAATGAAGAATGATAAAATTATGGCATTTGTAGGCAAACGGACAAAATTGGAGATTATCATGCTAAGTGAGATAAGCCAATCTCAAAAAACTAAAGGACGAATGATCTCGCTGATAAGCGGATGAGGACATATAATGGGGGGTGGGAAGGGCTAGCATTAGGTTTAGGGTTAGGTTTAGAGTTAGGCTAAGGAGAGCGGTAAGAATGAAGGAAAGAAGGACTGTGTAGAGGGAAAAGAGGGGTGGGAGGGGTGGGGGGAGGGGAAAAATAAAATAAACATCATTACCCTATGTAAACGTAAAAAAATAAATAAATAAATAAATAAATAAATAAAAAACACTATGATACACACACACACAAAAAAAAGAAAGTGAAGGATCTTACAGAAAAAAACATTTTTGAAATTAAATTAACTTAAAAATTAAAAATTATTAAAATTATTAAAATAATTTTCATTTTTTTAATATATCCCTTAGTACATGATAAATTGTGCTGAGGGCATGAACCAGAGAACATCAGCAGCTTAAAACAACTCTTCACTGACATTCATATATAAAACATAATGAGCCACTCATTGGTTCTTAAAGCCTTTGAACTGAAGTGACATACAATTAGTCCATTTATAGTTTCTTGGCCTGAGAAAATCACCCAGTCCTTGGTCAGTTCACTGTGTGTGTGTGTTGCAAGGAGGTTCATTCTTTAGGGCCTGAACATTTGTAAAATAATTATATAAACTAACAGTTTTCAAATTTTGGAAGTTTTGCTTTCAGAAAATAAATAATAAATCCATTGTGACGTATGGCTATATGTCCCGATGGTGCCTGATGGTTGAAAGGACCTCCAAAGTAGACATGCGAGAACAAGAGTGAATGTAGACTTAGGATAAAGGGGAACAGCTGAGCAAGAGGCTGTTCATAAAGGTAGATACATGGGCCAGTGGTTTAGTTAATGACAACTGGTAAAGTCAATGGTTAACACCTGAAGACTGGAAGCCTCAAAAGAGGACAGTTTTGTCCTAAAGTGCAAGAAATGAAAGCAAGGATCAATAAATGGGATGGATTCAAAGTAAAGAGCTTTTTCTCAGCAAAGAATACAATCAATAATGTAAAAAGAGAGCCTACAGAGTGGGAGAAAATCTTTTCCACACGCACTTCAGATGGAGCACTAATCTCCAAAATTTATAAAGAACATAAAAAACTTTACACCAAAAATACAAAGAACCCAATCAATAAATGAGCTAAGAAACTGGACAGACACTTTACAGAAGAAGATACATAGGTGTAACAAATATATGAAAAAGTGTTCAACATCTCTAGTAATTAGAGAAATGCAAATTAAACCCACCCTAGGATTTCATCTTACTCCAATTAGAATGGCTACTATCAAGAACATAAGCAATCATAGATGTTGGTGTGGATGTGGGGAAAAAGGCACAATTGTACATTTCTGGTGGAGTTGCAAATTAGTGCAGCCACTCTGGAAAGCAGTATGGAGATTCCTCAGAAAACTCAGAATGGGTCCACCTTTTGACCCAGTTACCCACTCCTCAGTTTATACCCAAAGGACTTAAAATCAGCATACTACAGTAACACAGCCACATCAATGTTCATAGCAGCTAAATTCACAATAGGTAGATTGTGGAACTGACCTAGATGTCCTTCGACAGATGAATGGATAAAGAAACTGTGGTATATATACATAATGGAATATTATTTAGTCATAAAGAAGAATAAAACTATGGCATTTGCAGGTACACAGATGGAATTGAAGAATATCATGCTAAGTGAAATAAACCAATCCCAAAAAACCAAAGGCCAAATATTTTCCCTGATAAGTGGATGATGACACATAATGGGAATGGGGGGTGGGGGGTAAGAGAAGAATGGAGGAATTTTGGATTATGTAGAGGGAAATGAGAGGGGGGAGGGGGCAGGGTATGAAAGATGGTGGACTGAGACAGACATCATTACCTATGTACATGTATGATTACATGAATGGTGTGAATCTACATTGTGTACAACCATAGAAATGAAAAGTTGTACCCCATTTGTGTACAATGAATCAAAGTGCAGTCTGTAAAAAATTTTCAAAAAAATTAAAAAAAGAAAAATGAAAAAAGAAGAGGACAGTTTTTCACAATAAGGTAAAAGAGAGCAGCATGAGCAGTTAAGGATGACTTCCACCTTCCCCATGTCCTTCCCCTGATTGTGGGGATGAACTCATGGAAGGAGCAGGACATTTTGGCAGCATATGGTTTTATTTCAGTTGCAGAGGTGAAGGAAATGTATTAGGAGTCAAAAACCAAGGGGAGAACTTATTTCTTCTGGGGCAGCAACTTCAGTCAGCAGAGTGGGCAGTGTCGAGAAGGGCAGGAACAGAAGGATGGACAAGGAAACAAGCAGAAGACAGGGAAAGAGGACTAGAAAGAACTAGAAAGACTGGACAGGTTGGCATTCCAAGTACAGCTAAGCTTTCTTGAAAGCTTAGGTTTAGGGCACTTAGCTGGGTCCCAAGGGTCCAAGTCGTACCTCAGGACAAAGTGGGGTTTCTAGTCTTGCACAGCCTAAGGTCACAAGTGATCTCACAAACCAGAGGGAACAGGAAGACCCTAATCTCAACACAGACACAACTGATGTGTGCCCGTGATATTTTCTTATGGCACCAAGAAAGGCTTAGGCCCTACGCATACTGTACAACTGGGCACAGCGAAGAAAATCCCTCAGGTACACAACTGAACCCTAGACCTCATTGTCCTTTGCCCCTTCATTCTAACTCAGTTATTTATATCTCTTTTCTGCTAAAAATATCTTCTACAAGTTTCTTAAAAGTTTCATAGCAAATGACAACATGAAGGGAGAATCATTCAAAAAGGATAGGGTAGTTTGGAAAAGAAAAGCAATTTCAAAGTTCAGGAATATGTCATAGGAAAGGATGGAAATCAAAGTGAAAAACAAAAATGTGAAAAATGATGAATTCATAAGTTGGGCAAAACTGTTAAAATGGAGAGGTAGAAAAATTTTGAATTGTGATATCCCAAAAACTGGAACAGAAACGTCAAAGAAAATAACAGTGTGATCTTGATGGAGGATAGAACTGAAAATTGATATCAAGAGCAAGTTTATCTCTCCTTTTCAACTGTGAAAAATTAAGTACACTACTTTGTACATGGTTCCTTTTTGTTTTGTTTTGTTTTTAGGAAATAGTTTTATTTGACTATGAATTCTTTTGAACAAACATTTCCCTCCCGATTGCATTAACTGGCAAAGTACAAGTCACTATTTCCCTCAGGACCTTGATGAACGACAGCACTTCTATAACTCCATGGCCCTCGAGGCCACCATTCTGCAACCTAAATCAACACCCCTCCTTACCACTACCAACAAAAACACTTAAAATTGTCCAGAAGGAAGAAAATTATTCTGCAGTATAGGAAATAACTGGTGTTTTAGCTCTGACTACTGAGTTAGTTGAGAGAAATTCTAGCCCAGTCCTAAATGGAGCCAAGATGGCAGAGCAGAGGCAAGTTGCACTTTCAATCTTCCCAACAGCTCAGAATAGAAGCAGCTGGAGAACACCTACTGAGTGAGGTGGGTGACTGAGGGAATTCACTGAAGTTCAATATTAGTCAGTCAAGACTCAGAGACCCAGAAATGCTGGTCTTTGGAACAGAGATTAAGAAAGAGTGCATTAGTGCCACATTTGTGGTGGCAGCAGCAGTGGTAATGGGACATAGCAGAGGGCAGAGGTGACAAAAAGGGCAACAGAGAGAGACATAATGAACAAATCTGGCATGCAAACAACTGTGGAACAGAAAGGCCGTCTGAACTGAGCTGATCTGGGAGTTGCACAGTGCGCTGGAGCTTGAGAAGTGCACATTTCTCAACTTGCAAGTGGAGAGCTATGGCAGGGGACCATCCTGTGGAAGTCACACCTGCATCTGCTGCTGTGGGAGCCTGGAGATTGCAGCCAGTATTGCCTCACTGTCCAGTCCAGCACCTTCCACGGCCCAGTGCACTGGGCAAAGAGATTACAGGCAGTAATATTCTGGTCTTAAATATGAGAGTGCAGTCTGCTTTCCCTTTGAGTCTGAAGGCTCAGACCACCAACTGAAGAAGATTGGGAAACTAAACAGATCCAGTGACTGCAAGAGGGAACTGAGCCTCTGTAGGCCATAGTTGTAGGGGGTGGAGTGCATGAGACCTGCTGTGACCCCCTCCCCTCGAGCAGGTGGTTGCCCTACGCTGTGAGTTCCTGGCCCTAGGGCTGGGTCAATTTAACCAGTCTGGAGGAAATCCAGCCCACAGTAGGTCCTGTTCAGTTTGGTATCAGCCTCTGGAACTTCCCATTAGAACTCCGAGTCAGTCCCACCTGGGAGTGCATCAATCTAATCTGTCCAAAGTAAATTGCATTAGAAGGTCCTTCCCATTCCATGCTACCTTGTACTCTTGGGCAGGTAACGTGAGGGTCATTTTAACTAGCTTTGGCCCCAGGTCAGTCCAGTTGCCAGCCTGGTGAGCAACACGAAAAGAGGAAGGGTACAAAACCCTTGCTCTAAGGGGTGGATAGCCCAAGTCGACACAAAAATAAATAAAGATAGGCAAAGGTGGTGAAAAACTACTCTTGTCCACAGTTTCTGTCACCTCAATAGAGGCAAATTTTCATTTTTCCTTAAGATTATTTTTTTTAGATTTGCTGATTGGTGTATATATCACTTTCTACCTTTCTTCTGATTTCTTTTACTTTTTAAATACTCTTTTTTGCCTTCCTAGTCCCATTTTCTCATCTTATAATTAATTGTATTTTACCATGTTTTAAAATATGTTTACTTTGTATAATTTCTGCCTAAATCATTCCTGTTAAAAAAAAAAAAAAAGCAACACGACCCTTCCTAAGGTTCATAATTTACCAAAAACTGACTCCAAAGATATTGAAGTGGATGAAATACCAAAGAATTCAAAATAATGAAATTTTCTAAAAATCACTAAATTCCAAAGCAGAAAAGCACAGAATGAATTTTAAAAAGACAGTAAGGGTATGAATGAGAAATTCAATAAAGAGGCAGAGAGATTGAAAAAGAACCAAGCAAATCTTGCAGGAAAAAAATTTCAATAAACCATATAAAAATTCATCAGAAAACCTAACCAATAGGCTAGATCAAGCAAAAGAGAATATCAGGACTTGACAACAAGGCAGATTATCTAGAATGTTCAGACAGTAATAAAGAAAAAAAAAAAAGACACAACATAATATCCAAGATCTCTGAGACAACATTAGAAGACCTAACTTAAAACTCATAGGTTCTGAGATTCAGAGACGGTGGCAGAGCAGATCTAGGCAGCAACGCTTGACTTCTCCACAGCCCAGAAATGAAGCAGTGAAAGAACAGCTGACCAGAAAGGTGGATTACAGGGTAAGCAAGCTAAATAGTGGACAGTTGGAGCCTTGGAATTTGGTTACGGGAGCAGAGCCTCAGACCCCTGAACCCTGACCATGGTGGGGTCAGGGGAAAGAGATAACAAAGAGAGAAAGAGGAAGAGGAAAAATCCATAAGCTTACTTCCTTAACTACACTTGGAAATCAAAGCAGACCAAGTTAAAACAGGACATGAGCAGCAGAGACAGTGAAGATCACTCCATTTAACCCAAACTCTGGGTCGAAGGCTGTGTGGGGCAGGGTAACCATTTTGTAGAGTCCATAGCTAGCCAGCCTCCCTAGAAGAAATCAATTCAATGCAGCTTCTCCCCACCTGCAACTAGTAACAAATATAACCAGAGGGAAAGCCCCTGAAACACATTGTCTCAGTAATCTATTGAGAAGACCCATGTAGAGGGATGCTGCTACCTGAAGGTTACTTAAAGCCCTCTCCCTCACTGAGTCTGCACCCAAAGTCCCCACATTTGCAGACAGCCACTAACCACTTGGATAGCACTATATGCAGAAATCCCAGCAAAGGGGAGCAGGTGCTGAGACATTCACAATCCTGAGCTGAACCTTAGGAGCTCAGACAAAGGTGGGTCAACTGACATCCTACCCCAGTCACAGGAATGGTACCCCAGTGATCTACATCATCGGGGTGGAGGTCTCTGACCCTGCCTTCACAGCCCCCATAGTTGCAGACAACTAGAAACTCTATAATGCTATAAAGAAGCCCTTGTGGACGGGAATGGGCACTCGGCATCCCACAGCAGGCAGCAATAGCCTGGAACCATGCATCTTGCACTCACATCAAACAGAAACAGCTAGAAAATGCAACAGACTTCAAGCATGCAGAGTCAGGGTGCTGGGCTGATGCAAACAGCTGGTGAGAAAAACACTGCCACTATAGAAGTATCTCCTGTGCCCCAACATCTCTAGGAGGGTTCATAGCTATATGTCTCACTGAACTCAATTCTCATCCAGACACATGGACCCCCAGAAGGCAATTCCCGAAGATAAATCCAAGCAGTCAGCAGAAAACCTCATGCATACACAATGGCTGTACACCCCAAAATGGGACTTACAGAGGAGCTTCCCACAGACACCAGTCATCATCCAGTATGCTCAGATGCAGCCCACCAACTTGCAACCTGTGCACTTCAGAAGGGGCAGCAGCCCCTCACTCCCCACAGACCACCCAGTGCCACATCAAACAGACCACAGTATCTCCATCTCAGAACCACCAAGCCTTGCACACTCTAAAATATATATGGAGGACCCACATTAGATTTGACAGTGCTGGATACCAAGAGCTTTAGCTTTAGCTTTCAGGAGGGCACATACCTTCACAGGTAGTAAGCTGGTAACTAAGCCACAATTAGGGACCATCTGCTCTGATCCAGCAAAAAGCTAGTAGGTACTTGGACATAACCAAAGACTGCAAGGGGTCACCTAGAATTGTATCAGAAGCACTACACCTAGAGAAACTTAGAGGTAAAACTGAGGAGTGGTGGATATCTTATAAAAGTCCCAAATCCAGATAATGTCCACATCAAAAGACTCACTAAAAGATTTCTCCACCTCAGTCTAGATTATCATAAAGAACTCTAATGTCAATTTTGATCCTACCAATATTTTCATATTGAATCAATTGATGTTCCCCTATTATTTGATATTGAAGTCCTTAGCCCATTTGATTGTATTTTTCTAATGTTTTGTAGCATTAACTGAAATCATTGTTTATCTTTAGTTTTCCTAGCTAGGGTTTGCATTTGATCTTCTTAGCCTCCCTTTTCCCTCTTGCATTACATGCTTCTGACTCAAATCCCCCCAGAAAGTTCTTCTTCTTTTTATACAAATATAATTTGTATTATTTTTTTGTCAGGGGCAGGCTCTGAGGGCCCCAGAGCCGCACCGTGGCCTGATCTCTAAGATGGCGCCTGGCAGCTTGCCAGACATAGCTGCACTCATATTCAAGTTTTAGGAAGTAACTCTGGTTGGCTGTTGTACATGAGGCAATCCTGGTATCTCCCTGGAGACTGTTCCTTGATAGGCTGACTTTCCTGGTAGTCTACTCTCTGATAGACTGATGTTCTCAATATAAGTCTGAGACTTGTGGAATAAAGCCCTCTTTTGGTTCCTGTGATCAAGAAAAGCGTACGCGTTGTGATTGTCCCCGCGGGCGGTGGGTGATCATATTTTTTTCTTTTTTCTCTTTTTTCTCCTTTGCCCATTTTTCTATTCTCCCCTTTTCAAATCAACCTATTCAAGAACATTACTACATATTTTTACCTGAATTAGAGGAACTATGAGAACACATCAATACATTTTATTCCCAAGATTCATTAGTACACAACTTTGCTCTGAAGTGATTTTAGTTAATAAGGTTTAGTAGCTTCGCTCAAAGTGGTGTTGATGGTGGGAAATAGAGAGTACATGTTAACAGGGAATATCAATACTTTGATAGTCAGCAAGTCTGAGGCACTAAAGAAGAAGCACCTCACTAAGTAGTTCCCTGCATAAAAGTAAAAGAAATGATCATTCCAGAAGATGGGTAGACCATGAGAAAAACAAAATTTTGGTGTTTGGTGGCAAATGGAAAGAAATGGAGAACATCGTGCTGAGTGAAATAAGCCAGATTCAGAAAGGCAAAGGTGAAATATTTTCTCTTATATGTGGAAGCTAAACCAAAACAAAGGAGAACAGGTGAAGGGATCTCATTAAAATAGAAGGGAAATTAGTGACCTATGGGATTCAGGGAAGATCAGTGAACTATGAGATTCAGGGAAAAGGAGGAAGGAGGAACTGTGGAATAAAACTAACCAAATTGTGTTACATACATATGTGAATATACCACAGTGAATTCCACCTTTATATATATAAAGCACCAATTAAAAAATAAATAAATAGAAGTATGACCAGTAGAAGAGAGGAAGGTAAATTGGGGAAGGGAGGAGGAGAGGGAAAGAAGATGTACTAAGGAATGAAATGGAGCAAATTATTATCTAAACATGTACAATTATGTTATTTATAACTATAATGCACCAATAACAACATTTTTAAAACTCATGGGTTATAAGGAAGGAGTAGAGATAGAGGCTAATGAAATAAAAACATATTCAATGAAATAATCATGGAAAATTTCCTTAATGATTGGAATGAAATGGGTACCTCAGGTACTGGAACCATTTAGAAACCCAAAAAGACATGACCAGAAAAGAAACTCTACGTCTGCCAAAAATTCAGAATAAGACAGAAAAAGTATTAAAGGATGCAAGGAGAAAAGGCCAAGTCATTTATAAACCAAACCCATTAGATTAACATGAGATTTTCATAAACTCTAAAGACCAGGAAGGCATAGAATGATGTATTTCAAGCACTGAAAGAAAATAACCATCAACCTAGATTGCTAAATCCAGCAAAATTATCCTTCAGAAAGTAAGAAGAAATAAAAGCCTTTCCATATTAAAAAAAACTAAGGGAATTCATGGCCACTAAACCAGCGTTGCCAAAGATAATTAATGGGATAATACACAAAGAAGGAGAAAATAAACCCCATGAAAGCAAGAGAAATAATAAATCTCACAAGGAGAATAGATATGTAAATGAGAAATAGGAAAGAATCAAACATGCAAAATAGGATAAAATGGCAGGAAATAGTTCACACCTTTCAATGAAAGGCCTGACTGTAAATGACCTTCATTTTCCAATTAAAAGACACAGAGTGGCAGATTGGATTAAAATGCAAGACTCAACTGTTTGTTGCCTGCAAGAAACACATCTCAAAGACATACACAAACTAAAACTAAAAGAATGAAAACTGATATTCCATGCAAATGGAATCTGAGTGCAAGTAGAAATCACTACATTCATATCTGACAAAGATTTAAAACCCAAATTAGAAGAGAGAATAATATCAACACATATTAGTAAAGGGAACAATCCACCAATAAGATATAATGATTGCAAGTATGCACTGAACATGAGTTCATCCAATTTCATATTCACTATGAAGGGACAGATAGGTCCCAATACAATAATAGTGGGAGGCGTCAATACCCCACACTCACAAACAGATAGGTCATCCAGACAAAAAACCAAGAAATATCATAAATAAATTATACTGTAAAGCAAATTGACTTAATAGATATGTATAGAATATTCCATTCAACAGGAAGAGAATAGATAATTTTTTTTCATCAGCTCATGGAGCTTACTCTAAAACAGATAATACCTTACGTCACAAAAAGTCTTAACAAATACAAAATATCAAAATAATTTCTTGGGCTGGGGCCATAGTTCAGTGATAGAGTGCTTGCCCTGCATGTGTGAAGCACTGGGTTTGATCCTTGGCATCACATAAAAAATAAATAAATGAATAAATAAGGATATTTTAAAAAAATAATTTCTTGATTTTTATCACAGAGTAAACAAACGAGAATAGAAATAAACATGAAAAACTACAGAAACTACAAACACATGGAGATTGAAAACATGGTTTTGAATGATCAGTATGTCATTGAAGAAATCAAGGGAATAATTTTAAAAATGGTCAGAATCAAATGAAAATAAAAGCACAGTGAAATCTTTGGGACACAATTGAAGGCAGTTCTAAGAGGGAAGTTAACTGCTATGAATGCTTACATAAAAAATTAGATCTCAAATAATCTAATGATGACCTCAATGTCTTAAAAAAAAAAAAAAACAGAAAGAAACTAAACCCAAAACTCAGTAGAAGTAATGAAATAATGATCAAAGCTTAAATTAATGAAACAGATAAGAAAATAACAACATAAAGGATCAATGAAACAGAGTTGGTTCTTAAAAACATAAGCAAGATTGATTAACCCTTGGCCAAACCAATCAAAAGAAAAACAAAGACCAGAATTAATAAAATTAGAGATGAAAGGGAGTATATTACAACAGACATCACTGAAATCCAAAGAATTATTAGGGATTACTTTGAAAATTTATTTTCCAATAAATTAGAAAATAAAAAAGAAATGGATAAATTTCTAGACATATACAATCTAGCAAAATTAAACCAAGAGGTTATAAAAAATCTAAGCTACTCAACAGCAAGCAATGAGATTTAAGCTGTAATAAAAAGTCTCCCAACAAAGAAATGACCAGGAATGAACATTTTTACTGCTAAATTTTACCAAGTTTTAAAGAAAGACTAACTAACACTAATGTTCCTCAAACTATTCCATGAAACGAAAAGGGAAGGAATTCTTCCAAACTCATTCTATGAAACCAGTAGCTCAATACCAAAACCAGATATAGACACACACACACACACACACACACACAAATTACAGACCACTATCCTTGGTGGACACAGATACAAACGTCCTCAATAAAATACCTCCAAACTGAATTGGTACATTAAGAAAATTGTACACCATGATCAAGTTTGTTTCATTCCAGCAATGCAAGGATGGTTCAACATATACAAATCAAAAAATATAGTACATCACATGAATGCAATCAAGGATAAAACACTCCTGATCATCTCAATAGATGCATAAAAAGCCTTTGAGAAAATTCAATATTCATTTATGATAAAAACCCTGAAGAATCTAGGTATAGAAGTATTTCACTGGGCTGGGGATATAGCTCAGTTGGTAGAGTGCCTGCCCCGCAAGCACAAGGCCCTGGGTTCAATCCCCAGCACCGCAAAAAAAAAAAAAAAAAGAGAGAAGTATTTCACTTTGACATAATAAATGTTATATATGAAAAATCCATGGCAAACATCAAATTGAATGGGGGAAAATGGAAAACATTTCTTTTTAAATCAGGAATGAGACAAGGTTGTCCACTGTCACCAACCGTATTCAATATAGACTTTTTGTGTTAGCCAGAGCAATTAGGCAATAGAAAAAATAAATAAAGGAATACAAATAGGAAAGAGGAAGTTGAATTATACCTATTTGTAGATGATATGATCCTAAACTTAGAAAAGCTTATAATGTCCTTCAACAGACTTTTACATCTAATAAACAAATTCAGCAGAGTAGCAGATAACAAAATCAACATACAAAAATCAATAGCTTTTCTACATATCAAAAAATAACCCACTGAGAAAGAAATCAGGAAAGCAATTTCACTCATAATAGCTTTGAAGAAATAAAATATCCAGGAATAAACTTAACCAAGGAGAAGAAAGATCTTTACAATGAAAATTACAGAACACTGAAGAAAGAAATTGAAGAAAACATTAGAAAAGGGAAAGAGTTCCCGTTTTCATGGGTCAGCAGAATCAATATTGTTAAAATGTCCATATTGCTGAAAGCAATCTACAGATCAGTCAGTATAATCCCTATCAAAATACCAATGACATTCTTCATAGTACTAGAAAAAAACAACTATCCTAAAGTTCATATGGAAGCATAAAAGACCCTTGATAGACAGCACAATCTTAAGCAAAAAGATCAATGATAGAGTCACCACAGTACCCAATTTTTAAACCTACTACAGAGCCATAGTAACAAAAATCAGCATTTCACTGGCAAAAAAAAACAAAATAAAACAAAAACAAGAACCAAAAAAAAGCAGACATGTGAACCAATGAAATGGAATAGAATAGAGAACAAGAACAAACTCACACATCCACAGCCACCTGATTCTTGACAAAGGAGCCAAAATCACGTTAGAGAAAAGACAACCTCTTTAACAAATGATGCTGGGAAAACTGGTTATCCATATGTGCAAGACTGAAACTAGATCCCTGTCTCACACTGCACAAAAATCAACTCAAAATGGATCAAAGACCTAAATGCGAGACCAAAACCTTTCAAATTGCTAAAAGAATTCATGGGGGAAACACTTCAAAACATGGGCACAGGCAACCACTTCCTCCAGAAATAATAGCAATAATTGACTAATGAAACTGTGTCAAGGAGAAAAAATATGCACAGCAAAGGAAACAACAGAGCGCCGAGACAAATGACAAACGGGGGAAATCTTTGCAGCTATATTTCCACCTGAGTATTAATATGCGATATACAAAGAACTCAATCCCTACCCCCACAAAAACCCCAATCAATCAATAGAGAAGTAAACTGAACAGACACCTCAGAAGAAGTAAGAATGACCAGTAATTGCATGAGAAATATTCAACATGTTTAGGCATCAGGGAAATGCAACTCAAAACTACACTGAGATCCACTTCACTGCAAAACCTACCATGGCATTTTGCTTGAGTGGGCAGTTCATGAGATCACAGCAACACAAGCACATCGTAATTTGTGGGAAGAAAACAGTTCTGTGTATGCTCAGAACCACACATCACAAATCTTTGAATCCCAAGGGCTTACTCCATTTCTACCATACCCCAAATAGTAATATTAAAAACTGAGACAGATGTGTCATTTCTGGGAGGTCTCAGAATAACTTTTGATCTGTTGTTTTATATCCGCAAGGAGAAACAATGTGATACAACTATTGTCAGGCAGCAATAAGCTTCATTTATACATTATTTGAAGCAGAATTTGTAAAATCGGAACAAGAGGCAATAGTAACAGTGATCCCTTTGAAAAAAGATTAAATTATATCCACAATAATAAATCATGATGCTATCAGTTACCAATATACACATTTTTTAAAATAAGGTGCTTAAAGTAATTGTATAATTTCCTGATTCTGGTAATTACACTGAGGTTATCTAAGAATATGTCCTTTGCTTTTAGAAATATATATTGAAATATTTAGGGCTATAGGGACATTATGTTTGCAACTTCTTCTGAAATAATTCATATGATATTGTATATCTATGTATATAAATACACACACATACCACTTACATATTTACGCACACATATATACATACAAATACAGACAGGAAGAATGATAAGATAAATGTGGTAAAATCTTAATAGGGAATCTGAACGAAGGCTATGTAGGAATTCTTGGTACTATTTTCACTTTTCTGTAGTTCAAAATTATCTCGAAGCAAAACATTAATGTATAATGTGTAAAATTTCAAGAAAAAAATTCTTGGGATAAAATAGCTTTTCTTAGTTGATAAAATGGGAGCTACAGAAATAGTTACTAAAGATGGCAGAATTCAGGCAAGTGTAGATAATGTAAGTTTGTTTGCAGCCATTTAATGCCTAGTATTCTGCACCTTAACCAAAATATATATTGTTCCAGTGCAGAGAAAACTTAGTAACTTTATGTTGTGAAAGACAGTTTCAGTGACTTACGTTGAGCTATAGCCTACACCATCTGGTGGGCTGAGGCACTGAATCTAGTGAAGAAGGAGCAGAATTAATTAAAAAGATAGGCCCAGGTTTACACTAGTAGTACCAGGACTCACATATAACTCTTATCAATGGATACAAGCAGAAGATTAATGGTAAACTAATAAAAAATTTGTCAATGAAGGTAAAGTTGTATTTAGTTGTTTTTATTTTATCATACTTTGATGATTATAGCACTAATCATGATCATGGTAGATTTTTTTATACTCAGGCAGTCCTTGCTTTGAATGAACTGCAAAACTATAAATATGATATACAAAGTGAAACTAGGCAACTTAATAATCAATAATAAATCTTTACTTAGTAATCAATGGGAAAACATTACAAATGTCTCACAACCCTCAAAATTTTTCTAAAAATATTAAAAACTCTCTTACTGTCAGTTATAAATAAAGTAAAAATGAATAAAATAAAAAGAGTAAAACATTTATTTAGGACACTGTAACTTAAAACATTAAAAAACATTTAAAATATTAGAAGGTTGGTGTTTTATTTCTTTAAAAAATACTTATCAAGAGTGGTTTGAATAATGCTTTTATTTTTCTTGTCATATAACTTACAATAATGAGCAAGTATCTTTCCTCTGCTTTGATGAATTGTTATACTCCTAAATTTAGGTCAGCACCTAACACATTATTATCCTTTCAACTTTTCAACATCATCAAACACTTCTGCAATTTTCTATAATGTAATATTGTTTGTTAGTGTCATTTCCTCTGGGTCACCATCATTCTTTTTTCCACAACCACTTTCTTCATTTATGTCAAGTCCATCTGAAATAAGTCCTCCTGGCTACAAACCTAAAGTCTCTCTCTCTCTTTTTTAAACCCAGAGTTTCTTGAAGCATGGTTAGTGTTAACATTCTCACGGACAGGTATTTCTTCTATCACTCAATTTATGTTCAATTTACACTTCACCTCCAGCATTTTCATTTTTTATTTCTTATTCCTTTGCTGTACTTTTATCATTATGGGTCAATTATTTTCGATTTTCCCTTTTTGTAAAATGTCATGTGTGTTTTTCACAATGAGACAAGAAGGCAACACAACTGTACACTTTCTGTCTGTGCATAAGCTGAATAATGGATGCACAGTGAACAATGGCTGATGGGTTTGAAAGAAGTCACATGATCAGTCATTGCTTATGGCTTACATCTGTTACTCACGTTGATAGAGATTTGTGGATAAAAAGGTTGAAGTTTGCACTTCACATACTGACTCAGTTAATAGACTGTGGTTAACTGTAATTTGAACCAAGTTGTGGGTGAACCTGTACTGTATAACTAAATCACAGTAGCCAAAATTCAAATCTGTCCACACCACAAAGAGAAGACTATATATATTTTGAAGACAGAGTTGATAGGACTTTTTTTTAATGAAATAGAGGGTTTGAAAAAATGTTTCTCCTTCATAGAAGATATCATGGGAACGAATTTAACTTACTTAGTGGTATTGATTACCAGGTACTGATTGCCCCTCTTTCATAGTGTTATTAGTATATTATAATTATACATAATAGTGGGTTCATTGTGACATATTCATATATACACACAACATAATTTACTTCAATTAATTCTCCAATACTTCCTCTTTCCCTTTTCACCTCCCTCTCCCTGTTCCCCTTCCTCTATTCTTCTGGGCTTCCTTTTATTTATTTAGATATATTTTTCATTGGTACATAATAATTGTACATAAAAGTTGAATTCATTGTGGTATATTCATACATGCAAATAGCATAGTCTGATCAATTTTATTTCTCAGTTCTTCCCCTTTCCTACCCTTCCTCCCTCCCACTTGATCTCCTACCTCTCCTCTACTGATCTCCCTTCTATTTTTATGAGATCCCCACCTTTTCTATTTCTTTTTTCTCCCTAGCCTCTGCACATGAGGGAAAACGTTTGATCCCTGAATTTTTTAATCTGGCTTATTTCACTTAGCATGATGTTCTCCAGTTCCATCCATTTATTGGTAAATCTCATTCTTCTTTATTGTTTAGTAGAACTCTGTTGTGTATAAGTACCACATTTTCTTTATCGATTCATCGGCTGATGGACACTTAAGATGCTTCAATAACTTGGCTATTGTTGAATTGTGCTGCTAAACATTGGAATGCACAAATAGCTATAGTGTGCTGATTTCAGTTGCTTTGTATAAATATTGAGAAGTGAAATAGCTGGGTCATATGGTGCTTCCATTCGTAAACTTTTGAAGAATTCCCATACTGATTTTCACAGTGGTCCCTACTACTAATCTGTAGTCCCACCAATAATGTGTAAGTGTTCCTTTCTCCCCATGTTCTCACCATAATTTATTATTATTATTTTTCTTGATGATTTCTGTTCTAACTGGCTGAGATGAAATCTTAGTGTATTTGTGACTTGCATTTTCCTGACTGCTAGTGACCAAGATGGTGAAGTAGAGGAAGGCAGCACTTCCCAGTCACCCTGACTGTCCCTTCGATAGCAAGTTCCATGAGGGAAAGGATCACATCTACCTTTGTTCACCATTGTACAGTTGATGTTGCACTTTTCCACTAGTATCTATTTAAGTTCCACAACAACCCCATAAAGCAATCATTACTTATCCCATTTTGCAGATGGGGAATCTTATGCTGGAAGAAGTAATTTAATCTTGTTTTGTACAACAAATAAGTGTTGGACCAGGACTTAATTTTTATGTTCTAAACTCAAGTCCACTATTTTTACCCTTGAACCCTCTCATTCTCCCTAATAGAAACAAAGCATAGTCTACAAAACCTTACTTTGGAAACTATAGTGCCATTTTTCCTAAGGAAAACTATAGAATGTAAGTGAGAACAAAGATAAAACAAATTTGGTGTGCTTGAGTCGCCTTTCTATATAGATATCTTATGAGTTTGCATTTAAATTCTGATCTTAACCTTCATGACAAGGATTTATAAAATATTAAAAGAGCTTCTTTGTTATCATAGCAACAAGACTAGCAGTGTCTAATTCACCTTCTCCAATCTTCTAATTCAAATACTTATTAGAATCCATAAAAATACAAAAGTTGACATCTACACTGATTGAAGCGAAAAGAATACATCCTAGACTTGAGGGGAATTTCTACTATCTCCATAAACAATGAGGATGAATTAAGAAGTGCATTCCTGAATTGCTCATTCTAATCTGTGAACCAGGATATTAAGAACAGGTACCTAGAAGGTAGAAAAGGCTTTGACTCACATCACTGACTACACCTGACTTGAATGTGTTTGGGTGCATTTACCAGAAATCCACTTCTCTTCCTCAAAGGAATTATCTTCTAATCCATTGACATCTTCCCCTTTCTTTACTACTTTTAAAGCTGTTCTTTATCCATTGTCATTCAAATACCATTCTTCTCAGAATGCAACAGTACCAGTAATCATAGAGGCAGGGCAATTTGAGCTAGACTTGTTGATCCCAAATATAATGTTGAGGGAAGCTATGGTCCTGGCTGTTTTAACATTAATCTATCAGAATGTAAAACCACTTCTCTGTTACGAGACTATTATTATTTTATCAAGGAAGTTACTCATCAAACTTAATTCAACTATCCCAATTAAGGAACATTTTTACTTTCTACTTTTTCACTTTGATATGACAAGTTTTTTTTAATCAAGTTTATATTACTTTTAGAACTAACAATAATAATTTTAATGCTGCAGCTAAGTCTCAGAATATGTCAGTAGCCCCTAACTACTATTATGCAATACCCTAAAGTATTCAATCAAATATATGTGTAGTATTGACTGCTAAAAAACAGACAGGAAAAAAAATTATTTGTGATTATTTCAAATAATCTGGAGCTAAGAACAAGACTACATATCATAACACAAATATCCCTTACCTTATAGACATTTTATAATAATCACAATTAAAACTTTATATGAAAAAGAAACAAACTGATAATACCCCTGTATGAAAACAAAGAAAATACTTTTCACTGGTGGTAGGTGGAAAGATTTTCCCTATTTATGTCATCAGTAGGGATAAATTAAGAAATGTATTTCTGAATTGTTCAAATTCTGCTTTGGGAATTATAATCAAGAAGACTATCAAAAGCAGGGGGTTCATTTAAATTTTCAATGGAAAAGAATGCATCATCAGTATTAGCTGATAAATGTATGTATTATGTAAAATTAAATGAATATGACTATTGTTGTTTTAAGAGAGAATTGGGCAGATTCGACATGCATACCATGTAGGACATGAGTGAATTCTTAAAGAATGAGCACATATTTTGCCAGAATGGTCTGGAAAAAGCCTGTGATTGAACAGACATGTAATTCTGTTTTATGCAATTTTCTTGTGAATGTTGCCTCATCCTATCCCTCATCCTATATGCACCTCATCCCTCATCTCATCCTATATGTACCAACCCAGCCTACCCCAACCTCCCCCATCCTCAGACTTAACCTTCCTCAAACCTATGCCTTTTCCTGGGAATTGGGGTGCTCTGGTCTAGGATAAGGATATCCAGTTCAAAAATCACTTAGTAATTTACCTTAAAAACTGAAAAATGTTTCTTTGCTAATGCAACATTAAAAATAATCCTGCTTTCAAAGAGTTTATGTCATATATGTAGAGAAAGATGGCAGAGTGAACATAAGCCTGTGTTTGCTCCCTTGCATTAAAATGGCAATAAGGTGATTTTTGTTTTTAAAGACATAAATCTCTAATTATGGATAGAACAGGAGAGAATATAACTTCAGCAATATTTTGAAAAAGGGAAAGCAGCTAGAACAGAGAACTAATTCAGGGGACTAGGAAAAAATGAATCCTAATCTGGTAAACGAGAAAGTTTAACTTTATTTATAGACTCTCCCAAAGGCTCAGGTAGGAAGGAATGGGGTACTGACATAAGGGAAGATGGTTAGAGCAGTTTAAGAAACAGAAGAGATCTTCTCCTTTATTCTACGAAGCTGAGCAAATTTCTCCCCCATCACGATGGAACACAGACAGTTTATTCTCTGAAGATTTATCACTGTCTGATATTCTTAAATATGAGTGGACTACCAAGATTCCCAGACAGCTGAGGAAACTTTGTAACATGACTAATAGAGACCAAAAATACCGGGGGAAAAGTACTTGGATAAGAAAATGCACTGCAGGGAAAAGAACACTTAAAAAAATATATTAATGCTAGAGGGGCAAGAGCAGCTAACAAGGCACCATAGAAAGGAACACATCAAGACAAAAAAGAAGTCATGGGGTTTGGAAATATGGGACTTAGAGTCATCTTAAAAAACTCAACAGATTTACTATGAAATAAACTTTAGGAAATATTAAGGAAATCTCAGACAAAAGAAAAAAGAGAAAATGAAAGAAATTGAAATGAGAAAGAAAAAATAAGAAATCTTGTGTGTCTGGTTTAAAGTTGCCCTTATTTTCACTAAGAAGAATATGTCAGTGTTTAAAAGTGTCAAGTTGTAAGACAACATTTATAACAAAACCATAATGGGTTCCCCCGTCCCCTTTTTCCTACCCCCTGCTTAGTGATTTTAGAGACAAGCACTTTGATTCCAGAAGTTGTTTCTTGCAGACATTTCCCTATCTTTGTATGTTTAAATAATATGTATATTCTATTATGTCTAGATATGTCAATTTGGGGTATTATTTGACTATTTCCTATTAGGTAGTTGAGCATTTTACTCCCTTATACTCCCATCACCTCTGGGTTTTTTCCATGATCCCAATGCAGTTGTATTTATTTTTTAGATTAAATCAACAGTCACTTATGTCTATGTAAATATTACTTAGAGCTGCACACCATACTACAATTATATTTCCTTTCTTATATTTTCACTGAAGTTGATTATTACCATTTTTTTTATTGAGGTTCAATTTATATACCATACTACGCACCCTTTGTAAGTGCACTATTCACTGAATTTTTCTAAATTTATAAGACTATCACAAACTAGCTTTGGAATGTTTCCATCACCCCCAAAAGCTCCCCTTTGCCTGTTTACAGTCCGTCTCCACTTCGACTCCTCATCCCAGGCAAACACTCATCTGTTTTCTGTCTCTATAAATGTGCCTTTTCTGGAAACTTCTTATAAGTGGAATCATACAAAATGTAGTCTTTTGTGTCTGGCTTCCTTCACTTAGCATATTTTGAGATTCATTATGTCATAGTGTGTATCTGCAGTTTGTTCTTTTTTATTAATGAATGGTATTATATTTACAACTACAACACATTTTGTTAATCCATTCTCCAGTTGATGGATATTTGGATTGTTTTCACCTTTTGCCAACTACAAATATTGCTGCTGTGCACATACCTGTTCAAGTGTTGATGTGGACTTACGTTTTGATTTCCTTTAGGTAGATATCTAGGCATGGATTTTCTGAGATGTTTTCAAAAGTTTATGTTTAACTTTTTAAGAAACTGCTGAGCTGTTTCCCAAAGTAGCTGTCTCATTCCACATTCACATGTTGTATGAGACTTCCAGGTACTCCATAATCTCTATCCTACACTTGATATCGTTAGTCTTTTTGTTCAGCGTCATCTGTCATGGTTCATTTTTGGTTACAATAACAGAAGACCATCATATAAATTACAAACAATAGAAATTTATTTGATTCACAGTTTGGAGGCTAGGAAGTTTAGAGATTGGAGCCAGTATCTAGTGAGGGTCTTCTTGTTGCAGGATAACATTCAGAAGAGCAAGAGAACATGTGTAAGATAGAAAAATCAGGTCAAGATACCCTGCGCGTACTAGAAGAAAATGCAGGTCCAACACTCCAACAGTCAGCTCAGTCCTTAACAAGACTCCTAAAGTGCAAGAAGTAAAAATCAAGAATCAATAAATGGGAAGACCCAAACAAATAAGCTTCTTCACAGCAAAGGAAGCAATCAAGAATATGAACAGAGAATCTACAGAATGGGAGAAAATCTTTGCCACCTGCACCTCAGAGTATTAATCTCCAGGAGATAGAAAGAACTCAGAAAACTTAAGACCCAAAAACCAAAAAACCCAATCAAAGGAACTAAAAGTCACTTCACAGAAAAAATACAAATAGTCAAAAAATACATGAAAATAAGTTCAACATCTCTAGCATTTAGAGAAATGTAAATTAAAACTACAATGAGGTTTCATTTCACTCCCGTCAAGAATACAAGTATCAATGAAGGTTGGCAAGAATGTGGGGAAAAAGATACACTCATACATTGCTAGTGAGACTGCAAATTGAGGCAAACACTCTGAAAATCAGTATGGATTCCTCAGAAAACTTGGAATGGAACCACCATTTGAACCCGTTATCCCACTCTTTGGCATATATGCAATGGACTTAAAATCAGCATACCATAGTGATACAGTTACATTGATGTTTATAGCAGCTCAATTCTCAATAGCTAAGCTATGGAACCCACTTAGGTGCCCTTCAACTGATGATTGGATTAAGAAAATATGGTATATATATGCGATGGAATATTACTCAACCATAAAGAAGAATAGAATTATGGCATTTGCCAGTAAATGAAAGGATCTAGAAACTATCATGCTAAGGGAAATAAGCCAATCCCAAAAAAACAACTGCCAAATGTTCTTTCTCTCTGATAAGTAGATGCTAACATACAATGAGGGCGGTGGAAGAATAGAAGTTCATAGGATTAGACAAAGGGGAATGAAGAGACAGGAGGGAGAATAGAAATAGGAAAGAGAGTAGAATGAATCGGACATAACTTTGCTATGTTCATATATGAATACATGACCAGTGTAAATCCACATCACGTACAACCACAAGAATGGGAAGTTATGCTCCATGTATGTATAATATGATGAAATACATTCTACTATCATGTATATCTAAAATGCACAAAATTTAAAAAAGAATTTACAAGTAACAATAAATGTTGGTGTGGATATGGGGAAAAGGATATACTCATACATTGTCGGTGGGACTGCAAATTGGTTCAACCACTCTGGAAAGCAGTAGGGAGATTCCTCCAAAAACTAGGAATGGAACCATCTGACCCAGCTATCCCACTCCTCAATGTATATCCAAAGAATTTAAAGTCAGGATACTACAGAGTGACACAGTCACTTCAATGTTTATAAGCAGCTCAAAACTCACAACAGCTAAAATATGCAGACAATTTAGGTGCGCTTCAAGTCATAGCATCATTTATTGGGTATCTTAATTCACATTTCCCCAATGACTCATTATTTTGAGTATCCTTTCAAGCACACAGCATTAATATAATCTTTTCAATGAAATGTCTATGCAAACTTGTTGTCCGATGTATTAGTTTAATATTTATTACTGCCTTAAGAAATTACCACAAGTTTGGCTGCTTAAAAGAGCCCACATTTCCTACTTTATAGATTCTGTAGATCAAAAGACCAAGTAGGTCCAGGTGGGTCTCTCTCAGGATTTCACGATACTGAAATCAAGGAAATCTGTAGGTCTGTGTTCATTTCCTGGAGGTCCTGGGAAAGAATCCTCTTTCAGGTTGATTCAGGTTGTTGAATGAATTCTGTTCCTTGTGCTTATAGGACTGAAGTCTGTTTCCTAGCTGGCTGTCATCCGTGGAGCATTCTATCTTTCTAAATGCTACTTGAGTTCTTTCTCTTGCTTTCTGTGTGCCCTACCCCAATAAGAACAGGAAATTGTGTCCCTCTGATACTTTAAATCTCTTTTCTAACTAGAGAGAGAATGATCTCTTATCATCCCAGGTAGCTCATCTCTGTCCCTAGAGCAATTAGATTAGGACCACCTGATAATCTAGGATGACATCCCTATTTTAACATCCACAATTCTAACTACATTAATAGAAATCCCTGACTCCATGTTGTATAACATATGCTCAGATTATGAGGACTAGGGCATGAATGTTGTAGGGAGAGTAATTTTTGCCTATAACAAGCATCTTTAATTGAATTATTTGTCTTCCTTTTTAGATGTAGAAGAACTTTATATACAATGGAGGTAAGTGTTGGCAAATTTGGGTTTGCAAACTTATTCTGTCAGTGGACAAATAGTAAATATTTTATGTTTTATGGACCACACTGGATCTTTTCTGCATATTATTTTTTATTTTTAAACAACACTTCAGAACTATAAAAACCATTCTTAGTTTATAAACCTTCCCAATATAGGCACAGGCTAAATCTGGTCTGCAATTCATAACTTACTAACTCCTGAGATGTATGATTTACAAATATCTTATCCAAGTTGATTTGTCTGGGTTTTTTGTTTTTTTGTTTGTTTGTTTGTTTAATTTTCTTACTGGGCTCTCATAATCCTGCCTACTGCTTTGGTATACTCCCTGCCTTTGACTGTGTTGAAAACCGTGTCTTGCTCTGACCCAGGGGATGCAGCAGAGGTGGTTCCAAGTATGTGAGTACATGACAATTAGGACCATTTCACAGTCTCTTTCTTTTCTGCTGGATTCTCTCCCTTCCTTTACTGACTTTTAGGAAGGAAGCAAGATGCCATGAGTCCTACAAACACTAAGTACCAAATCTTGCCAACCATCCTGCAAATGGAAAGGATCCTTTCCTAGTTGAGCCTCAGATAAGATCCGGACCCTGCTGATCTAATCAAGCTATGCCCCACTTCAGGCTCACAGAAATTGCAATAAATATCTGTTGTTTTGAGTCACTCATGTTATACAGCCCCAAAAACTCATAGAGGAATTTAAGTCTACCTTTTGTCTTTTTTTTTTTCTGGAATCACATCTAAGAGTTCTTGAACCCAAAGTCACAGGATTTTCTTTAAAGTTTTCTTCTAGATGTTTTATATTTTAGATATATCAATTGTCTTGAGTTAATTTAGATGTATGGTGTGATATAATCATATAAGCTCATTTTTACAGATGGATATGTAAATTAACTTGGAATCATTTGTTGAAAAGATTCTCCCTTCCCCCATTGAACTGTCCTGGTACATTTGCTGAAAAATCAATTGACCATAAATTCAAGGATTTATTTCTCTCAATTCTGTTTTGTTGATCTATATGTTTATCCACACCCAAATATTCTATTCTGTATATTACTGTAGATTTTAAGTAAGTTTTGTAATTGAGTGTTTGAAATATTGGAAATTTGTTCTTATTTTCCAAAGTTGTTCTGGCTTATCGAGGGTCTTTTGTGTTTTCATGTAATTTTAAAAGCAAATTTTCAGTTTTTAAAAACAAACAAAAAGCACTTCACCTACTGGAATTTTGATAGAGATTCTATTGAATCTAGAGAATTGTGATCTTAACAATATCAGTCTTTCAGTCTAAGCACATTCCTGTCTCCTCATTTGTCTTAATTTCTACCAACAGTGTTTTTTCTTTAATTTTTAAATTTCATTTGTTCTAATTAGTTGTACATGATAGTAGAATGCATTTATACATTTTGATAGATCATTCTATACTTTTATGTGAATAAGACTTGCATTTCTTTTGTTACATTTATTCCTGATCATTTAATTATTTTCGATGCAACCAGGAATGGAATCTCATTGTTCATTGCTAGAATATTAAATCATTTGGCTTATTTTTCTTGTACCCTCTGGCCTCCTCCTCCTTCCCCTCCCTCTTCTCCTTCTCCTTTTTCTTCCTCCTCCTCCCCTGCTCCCCTCCTCTCTCTTTTGGCTTATTTTCTTGTTTTGGCTGGGCACATTTTTCTTTTTCACGTTTAAGATGGTGTTGTTGCATAGAAAATGGGTTATGGTGTCTTTTACATGCCTGCTTCTTGTCACAATGCTCTACTCTATGCTTCTATCAGACTGTTGTTTTGCAGGTGGAATATTTTTGCTTTGTTTTACTAAGTGGAAAACACAATTTGAGATAAATTGCCTAATTGTCAGGGAAAACAGAGTAAAAAGAGAGAAGAAAATGATCCAGAAAAACAGTCATCCTTTGCTAATGGTTTTAAAATTAGAACTGCATTATTTTGAGTAGGACAAATTGCTGATTCTGGCCTCAAGCTGGTCTCAGGACCAAACAAAGAGCACCTAAGGAAACATATCACATATCCATTATAAAAGCTTGAGCATTATAAATTTTGACACAATGCCTTACAACTGTCTCTACTAACAACACACCAGTGCAGATCTTCACCTAAAAAGGGGGGAAATCATTGTGCAAAGACCAGAACTTTACCATTGTTGGAATATTTCTAACACACAAGCCTTATTTGGCAGCATTCTCCAATTTGCTTATCTCAAATCCAAACAAAAGCAAATCCTCACTGCTATGGGGATCATGGAAGAGCCAGGTGCTTTGAAATGATGAGATGGAGTGTGTCTTGGCGAAGAGGAAAAGGTAAGGCACTGTCTCTTGTGAATTATTTTACCTTCTCCAGAATTGTTGGCCTTCTCATGTTTTCAAGAAAGAAATGTATGAATCAACAACTATTCTCTTCATATTCAGGATGCAATTTCATCCTGACATTTCTCTGTGCAGCCAAGATCCTGGTTTTTATCCAGTATATTCACACTGACGACATCCATGAAGAATTCCCACCTTTTGAAAATTCTAAAGGCTGCCAGGACATTTGAAATCATAAAAAGTTTATTTGCCGAAGAAAAGTTCAACTGAACAAACCATCTTGGTACCTAAGGTGCAGATGGAGAGCCTACAATGATTAGTTACATGTTTATTTTTGCTTCAAGGGTGAAGATGGAAGCTGTACACACAGTACTAAGGCTTATTATATTCTCCACTGGACTACACTGACATTGAGGGTTGTCGGCTTCCTATATAAAGGCTGTCTTCCACAATGGAAGTCATTTTATCCAACTCAGGGATAAATGTGTCACCTTTGCAAGAGATTTGGTCAAGAATGTAAGGCAGAATATTAAAATTTGTAACTGTACAAAGAAAGTTCATTAGATTTCAGAATCATAAAATGCTTTTTAGGAGGCTAAATAGATTTTTTTTCCTGGTCGATTATGAAATATTTGTTTATTTGCTTATGTTTTCACTTTTAGAACAAAGATCACTCTCGGAAATATTTACAAGGAAACTATTTTTTCTGTGGCTCACTTAGAAGATAAATGAGTCCTTATAAATGAGATAAATCTTTCCCTTTAAGACAAAAGTCAGTGTTGTGGCTATAAATCCTGGACAAGCTGAAAACCCTTAGGGCCCATAACCCCCAAATATTTATAAAGTATTGCACCAAGAAACAAGAGGGACAATGAAGATGTAAAGGTCCAGTTGGCTGCCATGTCGAAGTTATGTTTTCACTCTTGTTCAGTGTTGTAATAATATCTACCTCTTTCTTATCATACTTTTCATTATTATAATTTTACATTTTAGTGGTCTTTTTAAAAAACAATTTCATGAAGATATAGTTGATATACAAAAACTAGCCATATTTAATGTACACAATTTTAATGAGTTTTGCATATGCAAAATCACCATGATCAATATCCATCATCAATGAAAGTTTCATTGTGTCCCTTTGAGGTTTTTGTTGTTGTTTAATTCAAGAACTAAAATACACACTCCGCACAATATTACAATGTTCTGTATTTGTCTATATATTTACCTTGACCAGTCAGTTTTATACTTTTGTATGCGTTCAGGTAGGAATACTTTTCAACATGAATAGTTCCCCTTACTATTTCTTTTAAGGAAGGTTTACTGGTGATGAACTTCCTTGGCTTTTGTTTTTCTAAAAAAGTCTTGATTCTGCCTTCATTTTTAGAGAATAGCTTTGCCAGGTATAATACTCTTGGTTGGTAGTATTTTCTTTTAGTACTTTGCATATACAAGCCCATTCTTTTATGATCTTGAAAATTTCTGATGAGAAACCTACTGATAGTCCTTTGAAGCTCCCTTGTAACCACTTGTTTTTCTCTCACTGCTTTCAAAATTATCTTTGACTTTTAACAAATTGATTAATAACCTGAACTTCTTTAGGATCATACTATTTGGGATTCTTTGAACTCCATGAAGCTAAATATACGTTTTCAAGATTTGTAACTTCTCAACCACTACTTTTTAAAATAAGAGTTTTCTTCCTTCTCCCTTCCTCTTTTGTATAATGTGTATATTGGTTGACTTAATGGAGTCCCACAATTCCTTCAGGCTTTCTTCATCATATCTTTGTCAATGTTCTTATTTTGTGGGACTGGGTGTGTAGCTTACTGGTGGAGGCCGTGCTTATCATGTGCAAAGCTCTGGGTTCAATCCTTAGCGGAGGAGGAGGAGGAGGAGGAGGAGGAGGAGGAGGAGATGATTTAACTATCTGTGTTCCCTTGAAACCACTAAGCTTCTTTAAAATTACTTAGAATTCTTTGTCAGGAAATTCATGGATCTCCATTTCTTTAGGGTCAGTTCCTGGGGATTTATTTTGTTCTTTTAATTGTGTCATGTTTCTCTGATTTTTTTTTTCAGGTTCCTGTGGCTTTGTGTTGGTACATCTGAGGAAACAGCTATCTCTCCCTTTCATAGGCTGATTGAGAAAGGCCTTCAACTCTAAGTCTGGCTAGAAATTCTAGACCTTTGTTTCTAGCTTCCCTGGGTGCTCATTTTCTTTCTTTCTTTCAGGAGCTCACAATCTTTTGTTTCCTCTGGTGTGTAATTATGCGACGTTTTTCAAAGCACCGTGTAAGATAGGGCAGAAATAATCCCTCATGGAGTACACAAACAAACAGTAATGATGGATACAAGCTCCATTTCTCCAGTTCTCCCAAAACAAAGGCCTCAAATCTCTGCCTTTTCTAAGCCCCCGCAATGCTAAGTCAGCTGCAGGAAGGTACTCTAATCTCTGGTTGCCTGAGGTGTCCAAACTATACCAGCTCTCCCAGTTCTCTTTGTGAGCAGAGACAAAACTAGTCACTGGGGAGAGCACTGAAAATGTAGGGAGTAGACCGGAAGAACAGGGAGGAGCTTGGACATTCATCCCATTCCAGCCATCACTGCGGGGAGGTGTCCAGACTTCTCTTGGTGCTGAGCTGTGTTGACTTGGGAGAGGAACTGATGTAGGTCAAGGAAAAGGGCTCTTTTTACTCATTTCAGCAAGGTTGATCTTGACTTCAGCTGTCCTGAGGTATGCAAACTTTTTAACTGGATTCTGGAATTCTCAAAAAGGTATCATGTTTCTTATGGGGTTGAAAAAGAAGTGTTCCGTGGGGAAAGAAAGGATGGAACTTCCTCTTTGATGAACTCCAAGTCTCCTATAATTTTTTTAAATAACAAAATACAGAAAGGAAATAGACTAATTTATTTTAAGATACTGGAAAAGAAACAATGATAATTAATATTTTAAGGAAAGCAGGAAGGAGAAAGTAATGATGGTTATGTTTCAAATGCAGTGAAAATAGAGAAAACTGATAAAGCCATGTCTAGTTTTTTGAGCGAACACTAGCACAAGGTGACAGAACATTAGCCATGGGGGGATCACAAAAAGCCCCTCCCCTCAGGTTGGAGATATTCCTCTAATTTGTGGAAATATTTCTGGGTGACACTGATTAAAAATTGTAGCCCTGCTTCTAGCAGTTAATTAAACTCCACCATGGGGCTTGAAATAAGGAGGTTTCTGGGATGGGCAGTTCTAAGATCAGATGGGAGCTAACCAGATGGGTGATAACATTTTTGAGTGAGCTGGGCCACCCCAGACAAGCTCAAGGGACAGGGCCTAGGAGCTGGGAGACCTGGGTTTCCTGTGTAGTCTCTGGGCCTAGGTGGGGTTATGGACTTGGGTTCTTGTCTGCCTCAGTAGGACTCCTCCATCTTGTTCATGAGGCAGAACCAGGGCCTGACAAAGGACAGATAAGAACATAAGAAGATAATGCAAGTATAATCCTTTAAAAATCTAATAAAAAGAGAGTATAACAAACATAAAGGCAATTTTCATGTGTGCATTTCATGTTCAATTCTGTACTAATAAATTTGATGATCTCAGTGACAAGGAAGAAATTGAAAATCTATACAGAAAAGTTCAAGTTATCACAGAATAACTTCCCCAAAAGACTACAGAATCAGATAATGGATGCCTGGATTTATATTATGGGTATATTATTTCAATCTACTGAGAAGTCAATAATTCCCACACAATATAAACTGTCCTACAACACAACAAAAGATGAAAAGCTTTCTAGTGTATTAAATAAATTAAGAATTAGCCTAGGAAATAAGGGTCTTAGAATTTCCTGGATAGGTGAGCTTAGATAACTTCTCTCAAATCCAGTTTTCTCATGTATTAAAAGAGCATAAAGCATATGCTTCATAAAATTGCTACTAAATTTAAATAGGATAATATATATAAGCCTCAGTTTAGTATATTTGCAGGGACACACTGCACACTCAGCAAGGATTTTTTTAAGTTAGAGTAACACTGACATAAAAATGTGTTGAATAACTCAGAAGTCAATCACATGTCAATTTAATTAGTGAAAACTGATGTAAAAATCTAAATAAAAATATGCAATCAGATTCAATCGAGTATTTCTGCATCAGGCATAAATACAATGATGATTTAGTATTAGGACATGTGCTGGTGTAATGAGTCCAGGTACATCAATATACAAATAAGAAAAACACATCACATTTACATATCTTATTCCTGATATCCTCTTATTAGTGAGGAAGGAAAGTAAGACATCTCCTCAATATCTTCACAGAAAAATCAGAACTGGACAATAGGTAAGGCAATAAAAACAGTTTTTACTTAAGGCTTTTGTGATACTGTGAAACAAATCTCAGTATTAAACACATATCAATTCAATTCCACAAACAGCATGGGCAAAAGGGAATTTATACACAGGAACAAAGTGTGGGGCAGTGGACAGAAAATTTCTGAGAGGAAGTATCAATGATTGGGGAAATTCTGGTTACACCAACATAACCAACATAACAGGATTCCTGCTGAAGGCAGGCCACGGTGATCTGGCATCACAGGGATGGGGGTAGAGCATGAGGAACTCAATTAGATATGGAGGGTGATCAGATATAGAGGATGGGAACTTCTGGTTAAATTGACTTAGGAGGATTTTTGCTAAAATTAGACAATGCAAAGATATACACTGACATTTTAAAAACATCAAGACAGTTGAAAAAGACTTCAGGAGAGTCTGAGTAGACTTTGGTCTAGGACAGAATCTTCATCAATATAAGAAGTCAATTAACATCTTAATGATGAGACATTAGAATCTTGCCATCACAATCACAAAGAACACATGTCTGCCACATCCAGTTTTGTTCAGGGTAGCCATGTACCTAGTTCAAAAAAAAAAAAAAAAAAAAAGTCCATATTTTCAAGTCACTGTTGCAAGTAAAGTTGGCCATGTATCATAGTTCTAGGCAAAAACTGCAAGCAGAAATTCCCAAGCAGAATTTAAGGAAGGAAAATATTGATGAAGCTTTCTTCCTTTTTTTTTTTTTTTTTTTCCTGCAGGGAACTTGGGGCTGAGGAGCAATCATGAGACCAAGAGACCAAGAGGTTTAAGGATTATGGAGCAGAAGGGAGTTTAGGCTCTTAAAGTATTACACAACCACAGTACCGGGTCTGGGAAGTCCACCTCTAGACCATTCGTCTCATTCATTGGTGTTCATCACTTATATTTGTTTAAGCCAGTAATTCTGCATGCAGCTCTCAGACCAACATCATCATCCAGGAACTTATTAAAAATCCAAATTCTTTGACCCCCATCCCATACCTATAAATGAAAAGCTCTGAGAAGTGGCCCAGAACTCTTGTTTAGGGTTATGGTTAGAGTTTATGATGCCTGCTTAAAAGTCAGAGAACTTCAAGTATACTCCCTATAACCACATGTAATTCTTACCAAAAAAATATATTCTCCTGATGAGCAAGCTAAGAAATTTTAGAATTTCAGGGGAAAAAAACCAAGTCAGATATTCCCTTTATGCAGAAAATTCAACTTGAAATGGATTTAAGAGTAAGTGTGTGTGTGCATGCCCAAATGCACATGTGTGTATAAAAGGAAATTTTTGTGGCTTGTTTTTGCCCTTAAGTTTGTAGAAAGATTATATAGGCAAAAGAGGAAGGAAATAAGTTACAAATAAAAATGTCAATACAGTTAACTATCAAAAGTTTTTGATAAAAAAATAAAGAACAAAATATATTCAAATTTAAAATGCAAATGACATTTTTAAAAAATTTTAAAGGAAATACAAGAATAATCACAATGTAAAAACAGTTTCACTAATAAATAAAAATGTTCATAACAATGTGATAAATAACAGTAAGTCACACATTATGAAATACTATGCCTATATATGTATGCATATATATATGTGAGTCTAAATATACATATGAGCATATATATTTATCATGCATACATTCAATACCATATCCAAAAATAAATATTATAATACAAACATTTGTCTCTGAATTATGGCATTTGAGAAAATTTTATTTTAATTTTTGTGACTTCCAAATTTCCTACAGTCTGAAGGGAAAAACAAACTTTTTCCTCTCTATTCTCAGACCCAACACCTATTTCTACAGCCAGATGTATGGGGAGATTCTCCCCACACACCAAGGAAGTCACCAATGGACACTAGTTTGGTGTCCCCTAATTCAATTTAATTCTGACACTGTCTACCTGGAGAGAGCATCAGATCCCAAAGTTTAAGGGCTCTGTTCCATAAGACAGCTCCCTATTTCAGACACCAATCCTAAGCCCCAGGTTGTCACCTGCATTTCTGACCAAAAAGCTATAGAGTTCTCATACTTCTTTCTTTGGGTTCAATAGTTTGCTAGAATAGCTGGCAGAACTCAGGGAAATTCTTCATTTACACTGACTTGTTTATTACAAAGGATATTACAAAGGGTACAGTTAGACAAACAGCCAGAGGAAAAAGGCAGGGCAAAGCACAGGGGGCAACATACAACTCCCAGGCCTTCTTAGGCACACCGCCTTCTCAAGATCTCACATTCAGCTACCCAGCACAGCAACTCTTGTTGTTCAGGAACTGGATTCGTGTGGTTTTGTGATTGCTGTTGTTTTGCAGTGCTAGAGATTGAATCTTTGCCTCATATGTGCTAGGCAAATGCTCTACCATTGAGCTACACACCCTGGACCCCTGCAATGTTTTAAATAATCACTCTACTATGCTAAATATACTCCCTGAAATGACTATATCTTTTCCCTAATTTTTTCGAATTGGAAACTTACCCAAACCAAATTTAGCTTTGTGGTGTCATCGATACTTCCAACCTCACAGAATCTTACACCTCTAGAGGAATAGGTCTTTAGGAGTATACCCTAAGAATGAAGAGTCTGGGGGCCTCACATGAAATGGGCCTCCTTTAATGAGAGAATTCAGGAACCACCCCATCCTTCACCTCATTCCTTCTCTGGCTGTTTCCCATCCTGCCTTACTCTGTTCCTTCTCAAGGATGAGCCTCCAGTATAAGTAACTATTCACTCTTACCTGTCATTTTCACCGCTGCAGCTTTACTCCGTACTCCTATGTCACCTGACTGGAACAACAGTACCACAAGAGCCAAGGCCAAGTCTAGAACCTCCTAGCTTCCACAGAGCCCTCAGTGGTAATTATGAGAGCAGACAAGACTAAATCCACAGGTTCTGGCCAGCAGTGTTCTAGTAAATAAATGGGTAACAACTAGCTCCATTCCACCATGAAAAGAAATTTGGTGTATATACATATATATACACACACATAAATGTATATATGTATGTATGTATATATTATTATTTATGTATTATTATTTTCCTAGCAAGAAAAATGAGATAGCAATTAAGGAATTTTCTAATATGCACACATACATTTATTGTACAATTTTACTGATATAAAAGAAGCTTAACACAATTTGAAAATAATACTAAAATTGCAATATTCTTTCCTCTGAATTCTATCTGGCAAACTGAATCTCAGAGACTGCTTTGTTGATTTTTATTAAGCTCTTGCATTCATAGCTAATCCATGGCTACAACTTATAGCAAGGGCATAGTCTTGACATGAATGTCAGTTAATATGTTCCTTTATGTTAATGAGAAAGTGGACAACAAAGATGTATGTAGAAATTTAACATTTTATCAATGATTTAAGTGAATTCTTTGCTCTATTAGAGAATTATTTTTGAACATTGGAAGAATATTTCCTTTTTTTTTTTTTGCTATTCACACCAAGGCTACTTAGCAGTTTAATCTGTATCTCCCCCACCACTTTCTACAGTCTAGACAACCAACAAACAATAAACCAAGGCTTGCTTCATAGTATTCACCAGTTTCCCAAAGATGGCAGAATAGAGGAGGTCAGTTTCCTGGTTGCTCCATGGCACAGTGTGCATCCATTTCCTTGGTGTGATTATTCGCAGCACAGCTAATTTTAACTTACCAAGGTGACATCCTTGAATGCTGAGCTGCAAAGAGAGGCATAATTACAGCAGACTGTAGAGTACTTCTCCCTTATAAACACAACAGACACAAATAAACTTGAATGTGTAAATAGTAAAATGTACAAAATAATTAGAAAATGCTGAGTTTTAGCACTTATTAAATTTTTAAATATTTTATTTAATTGAAGTTTACACAATTTTTAATAATGGTCTTCAAAATACTTGAAATATTACAATAGACCCCAGCACCCTTGGGTTCCCCAGAAAAGTGGATTTCAACATTATTCATGTATTCACAATGAGAACTGTGGGATATATGCTCCAGTGAATAACCTAAACATCTCCTTGCTAGTGTGTTCTTCCAAGATTGCCTAACATCAAGGAAATATTCTTGAAATTTGGGCAATTTTGCTGCATAAAGACTAACCTGCTCAAACAGTCGGCTCCCACCAGAGGCTCAGGCCCAGTTCTTCGTAATTCACCTAAATATTTGAAAGACGATGTTCATGAAGTGAATCCATGGCAGGGCTTGCTGAATGATCATGGAAAATTAGGATGGGTTTGTCTTCATTAATGAATGTTTAGAGCAAGAAGTCAAAAGAGGCTCCTCTCATCTTTACCGTCATTGTGCCACTATTCTAACATAAAATTTGATTCTGGTCAAGTACAGACCATAGCTAAGGACATTACCATTTACTGAGTTCTTGTTCTGTGTCAGGCACCATACTAAATGCTATACATACATCATCTCTTTAACCCTTAAAACACCCCTGGGTTGTCATAAGGAACATTATTCTCATTTATAGCAAGAAAAATGAGACAGAGCAATTAGGAAATTTTCCCAAGATCACAAAGATGGCAAGTGATGAACTAGGATTTGAACTGGCTAAGTACCTCTAAAGCCATGCTTTGTTATACTATCTCCTTCATAAGTCTAGAGATTCAGTGTCTTTAAGAACTCATTGAAATCTTAGGGTACTTTTGATTTGCATTTCTCTTATTACTAGAGATGTTGAACATTTTTTCATATATCTATTGATTGCTTGTATATCTTCTGTGAAGTGTCTGCTCAGTTCCTTAGCCCATTTATTGACTGGATTTTTTGTATTCTTGGTGTAGAGTTTTTTGAGATCTTTATAAATTCTGGAGATTAGTGCTCTATCTGAAATGTGTATGGTAAAGATTTTCTTCCACTCTGTAGACTCTGTCTTCATATTGTTGAATGTTCTCTCTGATAAGTGGATGATGCTACATAACAAGGTGGGGAGGGGTTAAGGGAAGAATGGAGGAAGGATGGATTGTGTAGAGGGAAATGAGGAGTGGGGGAGCAGGGGGAAGGAAAGATAATGGAGTGAGATAAACATTATTACCCTACATACATGTATGATTATATAAATGGTGTGACTCTACTTTGTGTACAACCAGAGAAATGAAAGTGGTACCCTATTTGTGTACAATGAATCAAATAATAATAATAATAATAACTCATAAAAAGGGTAGTTCATTCATTCTTCAACATTCCTCAATGACTCAAAGACCCTGGTGTTCACTTCTTTTCCAACTGAAATTGTTGACAACATCCCTTTTCACTATCAGAAGTATCCTAGTTAATGTCCTAGTTAGATGAATCAATCCTGTGTAAAGGCAGAAATTGAGGCAAGCTGTGTTTCTGTCCCGATTCTGGTGGGACAAAGATGGCAGCAGTACAATACTAGCCTCTACTTTGCTCAACTGGCCACATCTCCAGGGGACCTATGCATTTGCATGCATGTATAAAGGGAAAAACTTCAAATAGCAATGACTGGAAGAACAGAGAGGATGTGGAAATGTGGAGTAGTAGGTAAAGAGGCCTGCTGTTAATGCACTTAGAAGCCATGAAAAAAATCTTAGAAAAGTAGTTCAACAGAATAAATGTCCCACTGCTTTCCATGTGATGCTTGCCAATGAGATGACAACTCCCAGGCCCAGTTTCCCTAACACTGTCCCCTAGATTATTAGTACTATACCAAAGCCAAAAGAGTCCCTTTACATTCATGCAGAAATACATCCTTGCAGAAATACACCAATCATTTTTTCCAGCAGTCTGAAAGACAGGAAAAAATCCTGTTGAAATGAAAATTTTCATATGCTGGGAATTAAATTGAAATGAGTCATGTTAGTTTTCTAATACAGGTTTTTCAATTTAACTGACTTCTTTCCTATCTATAATTTTATATTCAAATTGCTCCAAAACGTTATTTAAATCTCTAATATGTTTTAAAGGCGGTGATTACATTCTTAAACAACTAAAAGTCCTTTTCAGCTCCAGCCAGAATATTCTGTGAAAATAACCAGTCACCAAAAAAGCTATTTGCATCTAGGACATTTCAAGCATTCCTAAGCATGCATTTGGCTAGGCTAACCTAAATACTACTAGGAGTTGTTAAAAATTTTAGGATTTTATTTTCACAGCAAAATAAAGAAATTTGTAATAGTTTCAGGCATAGCATAGAAGTGTTTTAAGTTAAAATTATGGTGACAGAGTGAATGATCTGGATTCTGCTGTTTGAAGAAGAGTCAAGGACAAGCTTTAAAATCAGGTCATCTTTCTGGTATTCGTAAAAGCAAAAACACATAGATGATGGCTAAATTCCATTACAGACAGGGGAAAGTTATTAACCCTGAATAAGGTATTTGGGGGCTGCTCAGGATTCTTTTTTTTTTTTTTTTTTTTTTCCTTCCTCAAGATTTCACTTAAAGCAGTTGAGTTAAATGTCTTTTCAAATTGCCTCTATGACACCCACAGCCATTATTCCCGGGTAGATATAGGCCAGATGGGGGTTGATACCTGAAATGATCAGTGGAGTTAGATTCAATTAGTGCTATTGCTAACTGGTCCTTACAGAAAGCACAGTGTTCAAAAATATGTCCTACACCAGAATTGGTAACCTGCTTCACTTCTGTCCTCTTACTGACATTCACAGACTCAGCTCCCAAGGGTGACTTAGTTAGAAAGGGTTCCTTTCTATGGTGTAGCTGCCTAACCCAGAAACCTTCTAATTTCTCAGTCCTACTAAATTGCCTCAGGCTTTCTTTTCCTTTAACATTTACTGCTTGGCTTCATTTTAAAGCTATAACCTACAGTAGAGGACTCACTAGGTCCAGGTCTGAGTTGACCCCTGAATTGAGATGCTTAAAATTAATGAAAGTTTTGAAAATGGGTAAGAAGAGGAAATGTCAAAGAAACTGAAGCTACTTCAAAGGGAGACAGGAGAAGGAGAGTTAGTAGAACCAGTGGTATGTTCTAACTGACTCATATTAGCCCATCAGAATTAATTGTTAAACTTTTAGGGATTTGGGGAGCTGGTTGTTAAATGTGGTCGTTACTCAAAAGTAAATTTTATGAACTTACATATTATAAACAAAAATAATACAAAGGGGCACCAGGAAGTTTGGGAGAGTGGATAAGTTCATTATTTTAATTATGGTGAAGACTTCAGGGAATACATTGGATATTGTAGAGTGATCGCTAAAAGCAATGCAAATCTTTTTTATTCCATTATGGAATTTGAAGTATGCCCATTTTTTAGTAATGAAACATTCGTGTCTATTTCTTTTTATCTGTATGCCTAATGCACAATATTTCGTGAATGTTTTTTCTGGTTTTAAAAGCAATGCACCTTCATTGTAGATGACTTGGGAGAAAAAAAAAGTTAAAAAGTAAGCATTGGTCAAAGGCCATAATCCGGAGATAAATATAGTTGTTATTTGGAATATTTCCTTTGAAATGAGTGTGAATGTGTGTGCATGCTCATGTGTATATGTATAGTCTATGAAGGATGCATACCTGCTTTCTTCTGTATCACATTACATCATTATGAGCATTTTGTTACACAAACTCTTATTTTTATATTAGCTGTTAATATAGTAAGAATGTGAATGTTACATTTTTAAAAGATGAGCCCACTTTCTTAGCACCTATAATATATTTTTAAAATTTGTATTTAGCTTTTAGAAAGACAATGATTTCAATCAGGGATTCTTAAGAATTAAAGGAGCATCCAAATCAGCTGAAGAGTTTGTAAACTTTCATATTTCTGGACCCATACTGAGTGTTATCCATTAAATCTGGAGTGGGATCCCAAAACTTGGATTTCTAGCAAGTTTTCAATGATACTGATGTTGCTTGTATAGAAAACCACACTTGAGAATTACTGGTTATTAAAAGGGACAAGACTGATGGTCAGAAGCAGACTGCCCAGGCCAGGTCCCATGGTTGTGCAATATCTTGGGAACTTAGGCTCCTTGAATTTTTCCCATCCACCATACCCAGTGTGGCTTTGTACCTCTGAGTCCCATGATGGCTCCTGCAGTTCCCCTGCCTATCAAATAGAAGGGGAACAAGAAATTGTCCTTTTTAAAGATGTTTTCCGGAAGTTCCATCTAGGGACCTCTGCTTACAAATTTGGGGTTAGGACTTTGTCGTGTAGACTCCTCTGCCTTTAACTTGACCTGTAAGAATGTAGTTATTTTGTGATTTGTTGGTTGGATTTAAAGTTAGATATATTCCACCATGATCAAAGTTAAGATATGATGAACATTTTTTCTCCAAACTCTTAATGAGGGATATTATATCTCCTAGTTTTTTCCCCCATTAGGGAAGTATGCTATAAAGAACTTTTTAATGAAGGGACAATCTGAGCTGGAAGGGGACTTGTAGAAAGTGGTAGAAATTTGGAGTCTCTATTTGGCAGAATGAAAAAAATGACCTGACCACTGACACTTTGTCATCTGACATTGAAAACTCAGCTGATGACTACAGAGTCATGGTGGTGCAGATGGGAACCTCTCCAATGTACTTAGCAGCTCTGGCATCAGAGCTGAGAAAACAAAGGTCATGACAATCTAAAGTTGGAGGCTGGCAAGGGAAGTGTCTCATCCACAGCTCATTTGTGTCAGGGCAGTGGTGTAGGCTGTAGACAGGCAAAGGCAGTGCCTGAAAATAGCATGGGAGACATGGTTTATTGGGGAATGCTTACATGAGATCAGGGACTGCTCCAAGAAGAGTTCAGTGGTGACAAGTTGAGAGCGCCTCGGTCCCTCACAGTGCTTTGGCAAATAGTGCCTTTTCTCCCTCATGGTGTTTAGTCCAGTGACTGCTGCCTGGACAAGTGACATGTGTTCCTTCCAGCATGCCCTCAGTTCTGTACCCATTCCCACTCAGAGTTTTCTATGCTAGGCTGCAGAAGCAGTGACATCGTCAGCATTAGCTTGCTTAGTTTGCTTGCCTGACCAGCATCTCAAGAAAGAGCTAAACTGATGTACCTTCAAGAAAGCAGTTTTCAACAGATAACACTAACTTGCCCTAGTTCCCAGTGTGCATAAGAGAAAGCCAGTGACCTTCAAGATAACGTGTATCAGGACCTTCTGTCCCATGTTTGCTTTCATTGTTCCCTTAACATGGCTAGTTTTGGGGGAACAGAAAGGAGATATTTGGGGACCTGGTGTTTTTCTGTCCCCTTTGCTTGATGGATGATACAGGAACTGTATTAGTGAGTTCAGAGGATGAGAAATTGAAGAAACTGATAAAATAGAGGGTGAAGCAGCATCCAGGAGAATGGGCTACAAAAAAAAATAAATACATTTCTTCTTTCCTTAGCTTTTATGTCTCTATAAAAAAACGGAACCAAAAAATGTAAATAGTGATCTCAGATAACAGGCAGTGACCACTATAATTTGTCTCAGGTTCACATGATGCACTAAAATATTTTAAGTTTTGACTCCATCTTGGGATTCTCTTGAATTCTATTTTGAACTTTTCAAAATAACATTGTTAACTTATTTACAAAAGCAGCTCAAATCATTCATAACTGTGATTTCATAAAAAATTACAGCAACCATCATATCCATAAGGAATTTTGGCATTGTGTTGGCAAGCAGCATTTAAAAATAAAGCATTTTGTAGCTGGCCATGTTTGTTCCCAATTCATGCCTCCAATAAAAATGAATAAATTAGAGAATAACCTTTCATTCTAATCCTGTTGTTTTTTTTCCCCATGTTTTGGTTCTGCATTTTATGGTTGCTGTTGTTTGTTTTCTATACAAAAAATAAAGAAATACGGATATTAGCTAGCCCAAGAGAAGGAAGGTTGACTGCAAAGTCACACCTTGAAAAAGAGAAGACCTTGAATTACAATAGAACTTATCTGTGGAACATTGTCATTGAATGGTTGTTTGGATTTTAAGGAGTCCAGCATCAACAGATATTCCAATGGTTGTCAGTCTGCATAATTCTTTCTCTTCCACCCTTAGCAGGCTTCTCTATTGTTTCTACACCCCCACTTGGGTTTGCACACAGCTCTCTTGAGAATTCTTAGTTTACATTTCTAAAAGAAAATGATTGTTTCAATACAACTTTTCATGATGGTCAGAGATGGACTTTGAGCACAGAGATTGGTTACTAATGTCAGGTGCTCACTTCCGGTCTGATCATTTTTACCTGTTTGGGACCACCTGGCTGGATTGAGGTGTTTGGGCAGCAGAAGTTCTTGATGAAGCAGTTAAGCATGGTAGGTATGTATGGTAGGTGATTTTAGTGACAACTGCTGGTAGGACAGGATTGAGGAAGAAGGCCTCACACTTGGGTGCATTTAGGATTGAAACATACTAATGAGACTGCAAAATCAAAACAAACAAAAGTCCTTCTTATTTTGTCCATTTGGAGCTGGAATTCTGTATAAAACAATGTAATGTAAATATAATGACACAATTATGACTTTGCTTTTTTCTTGAATTAAAGACTACTCAGTCTTTATTTCCTATAGGAAGTGTACCTGGTCAATCAAAAATTGTTTTTCAAAGTGGTTGTACCAAGTTATACTCTCAGCAGCAGTATTGTCTTCCTTCTTTGATACCAATATTGCCTGATTTTTAAATTTTAGCCATTCTATTATGGATTTCATCTGCATTTTCTTGATTAAAAATAGAGTTGAGCACATTCTACAATTTGTTGAATATTTAGGCTTTTCTCTTGTGACAAGTCTGCTCAAGTGTCACTCCCATTTTTCTGATCAATTGGTTCTTTATATAGCTTATACATGGGCCCTTAATTTCACCTTACAAATATCTTCTTTCAATCTGTGCCTTGCCTTTTGTTCTCTACCATGTCATCCTTTTATGGAAAGAAGTTTTCAACTTATCAATTTAATGTAGTCAAATTTGTAATTATTTTCCTTAGGATTCCTTAGTGATCTTTTGGTTTATTTAAAATTCATTTTCTGTCTTGAAGACATTCATATAATCTTACAAAATAACAATTAGAGTTGTAATCAATTTGCATTTCCTTTAGGGATATGGTTTGAGGTAGGGGTCATTTTTCCCCCTTCTCCATGTGAATGTCAAATTAACCAAGCATTATTATTTTTTAGAACTCTTTTTCCCATTATTCAGGAGGTTCATGTTTGTCTTAAATGAAGCCTTCATTTATGTGGAAGTTTGTTTTGGGGTGATCTGTTTCTTTTGTCTATCCTTTTACCATTATAAAACTGTCTTAACTACTATAACTGTACCTAAGTCTTGATACCTAGTATATATCCAACTTCATAGTTCTTCAAGAGATTGTGGTTTTTTTTGATGATTTTGGTTCTTTGCATTTTCATATAAACTTTACAATAAACATCATATTGTGTGCACACACACGTAATCCTGCTGGAATTCTGAATGTATATACACTGAATCTGTAGATCAATTTGGGATCAATTTCAACTTGAGTTATGATAGAAGAAATAATAAACAGGTAGAAAGGTGACATAAAAGGACAAGGAAACCCCTCTTTGGAGAGGCTTCTTCTCGGGAAAAACTGATATTTTTACAATAGCGAGTCTTAGAACCCATATATAACCTTTGGTTTATTTAGATTTTCAATTTCTTTCAAAAATATTTTGTAGGTTCTTTCTGGAGAGGTAGGTGACAACCTTGGGTTAACTTTATTCCTAGTTATTTGTTCTCGTACTTTTATAAATCACAATTCTTTAAAACTTCAGTTTTTGTTTGTTGTTAAACTATGGAAGCATAATTGTTTGAATATTGACTTTGTACCCAGTAACTTGATTAAATTATTAATAACTTTCTACTTTCATTTTTCTATGTACATATCATCTATGAAAAATTAGTTTTATTCATTTCTACTCCATACTAGTTCCTCTTAACAAATCCTAAAAACCACAATAATTTGAAACTATGCAATGTGTAGTTTTAGTTATAAATTCAATAAAAAGTTGCTAGTGAATTCAATTTCCTTTCTACCTCTTGATTTATTCTCAGGTACTTTGGCTGGACCACCACCCCTACATTTCCTTCCAATGCGAAAGACCTCCCCTCCAGAGGAGGCTCAGGTCCCAGCTGCAAAAGCGCGCGCAACCAGACCCTGGAGGCTCCGCCCTTCATACAGACGCAACCAATCAGTGGCAGCCTCTCGTGCGCGCCCCACCGGCCAAAATGGCGGCGGCCGTTGGCGCGGCGTCTGGTTTTTAGTGCCGTTGCTCTGCTCCTTCCGTTGCAAAATGTGAAAGAAACGTCTGGTGGAGTGGGGAGGGGGTCGTAGGAATGAGTCGGCGAAGAAAATATGGGGACAGCTCTGCCCCGAAGAACACGCCGCGCACAACGGCGGCGAGCGAGGAATGCAGCTCGGTGGTCGAGCCAGGGAGCAGGCGGCTGAGGTCGGCCCGCCGCTCGGTTCTCCGCGTGGCCGGAGAGGGCCCTCCCGGGCCGACGTGGCAGCAAGAGCAGCGTCCAGCAGTCGCTTCGGGCATTAACAGTAACCCCGAGGGTGAGACGTGGGCAGCGCTGCTGGCCCGCCTTCGGCGCTGTAGCTCCACAGCCCAGCCATTAACAGGAAAATCGGGGGTGGGGTGGGGGTGGAGTCCGGCAGCGTGTTTTCTTTCTGTGGGCCTCTCCCCAGGCGAGTCCCAAAATAACCCTACACCGCTCCCCCACGTCTTTGGACCGCGAGTGTGAGCTCGGCTCTGCCAGTCTGGACCGCCCCGACCCCGGAATGGGTGCTGTGGTTTACCTGTTTGCCGGAGGACTGCTAGTTTCTAGGCTGCCCTGCTGTCAGCAATGGCGAAATTGGAGAATGAGGCGCCAGACCATTGCTTGCAGCGTGTTCCCTGGGGAATTTTTCCCTTTAAACTTTTTTTTCCCCCTGGCTTGCTTGAGAGAAGGGACTGTGAAAAGCCGAGGCTTGTCTCACCGACGCCTGGCTGATGCCTGGCATCATTTTGAAGAAACCGGAAGTTGCTGGCAGTAACATCCCTTAGTGTACTAAAGGAAGGACCCCTTCCATTCTTAGCAGTTTTTGGTTGTTCCACTTTTAAAGACTCATTAATAACTCTAGTTAGAGAAAAATAATATGAAAGCCTTTTTCTAGAGCATGTTCTTAAAATACAGCGTTTGTTACCTTGCATTGTCATTAATTTACAACCATAAAGCAACTCGGAAATCAACACGCCCAAATTATAAAAAGTTGAGTGATGGTAGTCAAAACTTCCCAAGAAATGGATCACGAATTTTTTTTTTTTAAATAATTAATGGAGTTTGTATAGAACTGGTGAAAAGCAGCTAAAAGACTTTTACTGAAGTTTCTGTTGGGATATATTTGATTTGGGAAATGTATCTGTAAGTTACAAGTGGTTCCCCAGATTCTGCCATGCCCAGTCGTAATGAATGGAGAAACTAGGTTATACCCTGTTATACATTTATAGAGGTACCAAAATACCTAAAGATTCTTGCTATTTATTGTGTTAAGTTTATGAAGTCTTAATCATAATTTTTATGCCAAACATTTTAATTTTGGTTAAAGTAATATTAGAAAATTTTATATTGTGACTATTAAAAGTAAACTGTTATTTGTGATATTATGAAATAAAACAATGCTTTAACATGGAACAATTGTTATTTAATAATATTTTATATAGAAAGGTATGAAACACCAAGGAGAGTGCTGAAAATGGATTTTTTATCATGTACCTTCAGTTCTCCAAATGATCCAGATGGACAGAATGATATCTTTTGGGATCAGAATTCTCCAATGACAAAACAGTTAGGTAATTTGTTATTAACATTTTTATGTGGATAAATATTTGATAAATTGTTAAGATTTAACTATAAAATTTTAGGTAACGTCATGAACTTTTAAACAGCAGGTGTTTTTTGAGAATTTATGTGATTTTTATCTCTAATATGTATGTGATGTCTGCATATTTCTAAGCCATACTAATTAAAATCATTTTTTTAAAATGATGGTTTTTTTAATTAAGTTTTTTGGTTTAAAATTTATAAAATATCTTTGTTTCTTTAGGTAAAGGAAAAAGAAAACAGATTTATACAACAGGTAGTGATGAGATTTCGGACATTGTTAATCGTATTGCTCCTCAGGTAAATATCAATAGTTTGTTTTATTTAGTTTAGTTTATTTTAAAATAATGGAAAATTTGTTCTTATCCAGTTCATTTATATGAAAAATGTTTTGTCCTTTATTCTTTTCCAAATACGGCAGCAAAGATAATTTCTTTTCTATTTCTAAAATGCATGTTTTGAAAAAAGAAATATAGTATAAAATTGGTAATATAGTCATCCCTCAGAGTCCATGGGATATTGGTTCTAGGAACTGCCCATAGATACCAAAATCTTTAGATACTAAAGTCCCGAATATAAATGGTGTACTATTACATATAACATTTATATATCCTTCCATTTACTTCTTTTTCCTTCTTTCTCCTTTCCTGCCCCTGGTTCTCACACTTCCTAGGTGAGTATTCTACTACCGAGCTGAACCCTCTAGCCACTTCTAAATTCCTTAAATCATCTCTAGGTTGCTTATACCTAATACCACATATATAGTTGTTTTACTGTATTGTTAAAGAATAATGACAAGAAAAAAGTCTGTGCTACTATTTTGTACAAATGCAGGGTTTTTTCCCCAAACATTTTCAGTCTGCAGTTAGTCAGATCCCTGGTTGTAGAATCTGCAGATACAGAGAGCTAACTGTGTATATTTTCCTAAACATATATATATATATATATATATATTTTTTTTTTTTTTTTTTTTTTTTTTTGACTAGTAATTTTTGACCAGAGCTTGGTTTGTATTTTGTCTTTAATGTTGTGTTTAACAATATCTGGCATCAGTTTTCAAGTTACTAGACTAATAAAATAAGACAATATAAATTTTACCTTTTGTGATATTTTCGCTTTTTGTTATTCAAATCTATGCTCTTTGCTTTGTTATACAAATCTATACTCTTTGCTTTCAATCTATAGTATAGCTTTTCCCCCATTGAAATTTCTCTTAATACTCCCTGTCTTATAAGATCACTAAGAAACAAAAGTGGAAAGAGGACTGGATTTAAATTTAGTCCTCATTCATGCTATGTAACCCTAACCAAGTCATTTAAACTCTACAACCTCCCTTTTGCCATAAACAAAATTATTGCTTGTCTTACTCTCTTCATTTAATCATTATGAAAATTTAATTAGTTAAAAATTATTTATAAATTAGGACACTATAAATGTAAGATGTTAATTATGATTGTTTATTTACTGTAAAAGAACCATATTCAAGAGTTTTTTTATTTCAATTCTTATACTGCTTGAGTGCAATAGAAATATAAGTTTAAGTCATTTGACAAAAAATTATCCAATAACTAATATTTATCATATCAGTCCTATTGCTGTTATTAAGAAGTGTGGATCCAATACACTGAACTTTAACAACATTAAAATCCAAAGATCATTCACTTTTTGCTGTGTCTTCTCTGAAGGAATTGTATTTTTTTTTCCTAACTTCTCCTAAATGGTTACTGTATGTTGACCACAGACAATAGATGGCACTGGCCCAATATGTGGTTATCAGGAATCACCATCATCTAGGTAGAGAAGACAGGAAATAAATTTTTTCTTAGCAGCTATAAAATATCCAGAATTACAGCTAGCACAGTCAAAACAACTCTGTTGCTACTAGTTCTACATTCCACATTTGGCATGTCATAGAAATTTATTTTACCTACAGTTCATTAGTTAAATAGCATTTGTGCCACAATACTACTTACTCCATAAGTTAACAATAGATCTTCATTAATTGTGGGTTTCACATGAAAGAAGCATAATAAAATGTGTTTGGGCTGGCCAGCCTAAATAGTTATAAAAAAATAGTTGAGTAAATTATTGGATCCTTTACCTAAATAGGCTGGAAATAATAGCTCACCATAAAGAAATGGCAATATTACACAAGTGGTAACTTGTGTAAAAGAAAAACTACAGTGAAATTAGTTGCTTATAAATATTACCCTCTTCAACTGAGCACTTTTAAAGCATATAAATCTTTGATAACATCAATGTCTCTTTAAAAACTTGTCATGTTCTCAGAATGACAAATCTTTATGTTCTTTATTTTTAGGTAAGTTATCCTGAAATCGTTACTTAATTTCGCACTAATGTTTTTTAGAGATGACTTTTGTTTTAAATTTGCTCTTCATTTTATTAGTCATTTTGCTTTTTGCAGCATTAACTTTTTATACAGTACTGTTTATGGATGGTGTATATCTTCTCTATTATTTATACAACTTTACACAGCATATTCTTTAGGATGAACTGAAGTAATGTGTTTAGATACCTTATAGAGCACCTAGATTGTAGTTGTGAATCAGTAAGTTATTTAATTATTAATGATAAATTTAAAGTGTAATACTTAGAAATAGTACACAAACATAAAAAGGACTTTTGATACGTAAGGCGGAATAGTGGCACATACACTTTTCATAATTTAATTCCTGAAAATTAAATGAATTTAAAATTGGTAAGTGAGCAGTTCATAATTAAATTATTAAGAATATTATTTTCCTTAAATTCAAGATTGTGAAAACAAAATGGGAAATACTGAGTCCAAAAGTGACATTGATTTCCTAATTTACAAAGCTAAAGTCAGGTAGGTTCAAGTGCCTATTCAGAAAATTGCTTATTGATTCATTGAATATATTAAAATACCAAGTTATAGGGTTGCTGTCAAATTACTTACAAATAAAATAAGCATTTTCTTGTGTCTAGCACTGTACTAGATATATACTACGCTATCATAGGAAGACTCCTTGTCTTTGAGTACCTTATAATGTAACCATAAGACTTTCTTTTTAACTTGTGTGATGGTTACTTGTGTTCATTCTAGTTACCCTAAAAATATAGTAAAGCCTGGCTATCAATTTGATTTATCAATTTAGTTTGCAATTAATATGAAGCTCATTCTCTTTTTGTTTGACCAAATGACTAAAAAGTAAAGCAAATTATCCAGATTTAAAATTACTTTTCCTAGATTTTATCCGGCTTAAAGTTTTTCTGTGTTCTCTACTTACTGTTTGTTCTTATCCCTAGCTCATTTTTAGCATTAATTCTGACCTTGCTCTTATCTCTAACTTAATTCTGACATTAATTCTAAGGTTCTCAATTTCAGTCAACAGAAATTGCCCAACTTTAGACAAAGAATAACAGGGATAAGGAAAATTTGGACAATTAGATATTATAGAAAGAAATCCCCTATGTATCTGTTCATTTTTAATTGTGATAATACTACCACAATTCGCTGCTTTCTAATAACAAAGATCTTTTTTAATGAGGATCTTATAATAGCTGAACTTTATCATCAGTTTTCTTTTAATCAAAATATGCTTTTACATGCACATATTAAATATACATTTGACAAATAATTTACTTCTTAAAAAATAATTTAAAAAATATCAAATTCTTAATTGTGAAAATTTTCACTCTCTGGAACATAAATGGATCACTTCTTGTAATTTGTTATTGCCATTCCCCAATTTCTCATTGTCCTTGGGTTTGTTGAGTAACTGTCACTTCACAAGAATTTATTGCTCTAGAAATATAATTTAAAGTAGTTAGTTTTCATTTTTCTTGTTTTTTTCTTTTCTTGCTTGTGCACATGCACACTCTCTCTTTTCTGTTTGTGTGTGTGTGTGCACACCTTCACACCTCTCTTTTCCTCCCTCTGTCAAAGGATGAGAAGCCAACAACAAACTCCATGCTGGGCATGTGGATTGGTGCATCTGCTATTCCTTGTACTCCCAGTGTAGCAAAAGAAAAATCAAGAGTAAAAATCAGCTGTACAAAGTGAGTTCAGACTCTAGCTTTTCTAAGATTCAATGAAGAAAATATTTTTAATGTTTTGTTTCTGTGAACATATCAAATTTGCTAATAAAATTTCTTTAGTTTTGACATAAAATTTTGGAGTTAAAATAATTGTGCTAAATTTTGGAGTTTTAAGTAAATAACAGTTATCCTTAATGACAATTGAATATTTATAATGACTTAGGATATTTCTTAATATAATTTTTTAATATTGTTTGATAGGTTAAAAACACAAAATCGAGAAAAAGAACTTATGAAATTGGCTAAACAATTTGATAAAAATATGGAAGAGCTAGATGTGATTCAAGAGCAAAACAAGAGGAATCATGATTTTATCCAGGCAATTTCAGAAACAGAGGCTTTACATAATTATAATGATTGTGTGCAGATGCATCCAGTACATGATATGGTTCCAAAAATAGATAATGCTATAATAAAGACACCAATGAAAGGAAACACCAGGATATCTGTGGCAAATGATCAAAACAGCAGTCAGAAGCCATTTGACCAAAATGCTGAAGCAGCCTTTAATGCCATTTTTGATGGTTCTACCCAGAACTGCAGTGGACGGTTAAGCCAAGATCTGTCAGACGCTTCTCTGAACACTAGCAAAAATGCTTTGAAAGAGGAGAAAATCATTACTAATGGTACTGTGGTCACTGAAGAACTGCCAAGTAAAATCCCAGATTCACTTTATCCACGAGTAGATCTTCCCATAATGACAAAATCATGTGTGACTCCCTATAATAAAGAGCCAGAAGCTTCTAGTAAGCACATGGGTACATTTACTACCAGTGATTTTGAGGATGATTGGGAAAGAGTGCTAAGTAATGAACCTTTTGTTATGCAAAATGTTGAAATGCTTGAACATTTCCCCTCTAGAACTGCCCAGATTACTGATCATAAGGGAATTTGTACCTTTATTAGTAAAAAAGATGAAAGTATATCAAGAACAAATAAAAGTCTAGATGCCAAGTTAGGATATTCAAAAATATTACAAGATCTTCCTGCAAAAAAACATAACAGAGAACCAATAGATACTGGAAAATACAGATTTTTGTCAAATCCAAATGATAAGTCAAGACAGTTATCATCCACTGGAAATAAAATGAAATTTGGGAAATCTTTCAGTAAAATTGTTATTCAAGACAAAACTCAAGATTGTACAGTTGCATCTAATCTGACAAAAGTAAAAGAAGATATCCCTATGAACTTTACTTCTAATGTAAATACTTCTGAAAAGAAGTCTGCTTTGAACACAAAACTTTCTAGTGAACAAAAAAATAAGTTCATTTTTGATCAGTCTTTCAAAGTACCTGTTAATATTGATCCTTTTGACACTTCAACTTTGGACCGTGAAACAATTATTAATAAAACAGATCAGACTTGTACATCAAAGTTAGGTTCTTTTTTTGATGATTGGAATGATCCATCGCTTGCCAATGAAATTATTAAAGCATGTCATCAATTAGAGACTTCTTGGGAAGCTGATGATGTAGATGATGATTTGTTATATCAAGCATGTGATGACATTGAAAGACTAACTCAGCAACAGGACATTTTAAAGGACAGCAAAACATCAGAAAGTATCCTTGAGATCAATAATAGTTCCAAACATGAAGCCAAAAATATGTCTACTATATCTAAACAAGGAAGTCAGTTGGCACAATCAAATCATTTGAATCTGGGCAGCATTACAGTACAGGCATCTTCCTTGACAGATAGAACACAAATAAATAAATCAGTGAAGATGGAGAAAAGGGAAATGAGTAGAAATTCTCCAGATTTTTTGGGTACTACAACAGACTTGACTTTGTACTCTAAGAACTCAAATTGTCAGATGAATAATCTGCATGTGAATAACAGTGATGTTCCAATACAAGCACACAGTTCCAGATCCGTTTTTATAGGAAGTTCAAGTCTGAATGTGAATTCAAATCAAATGAGCACAGTAATTGCTACTAATAAGAAACTGAATACTCATCAACCCTCCCATAGGCCCCAAACAGATGAAGCACAAAGTGAGCTTAACAAAGCAGTTAGATTTTCCAAGTATACTTTTACAAAGACAAAAAATCCTCAGATTCTTTCTCAGCTTAATCAAAATTGTGTAGAAAGAAGTTTGACTGTCACCAAAATTATACAGGGTTTTGAGAAAAAGAAAACTGTCAACTCATTACTTGGGGAAGCTGATCAGCAAAAGTCTTTGGTAAAAATTTCTGAATCTTTGAAACAGTCTTCAAAAGGTATGTATGAAATAGTTTCCTTTTAAAAGCAGTAAAACTAGTTATTGTTTTGTAGGTTGTATGTGAGGTAAAACTATGGTTTTTAACTGGAATTCTTAAAGTGATTCTTAAAATTAATTTTGCTAAATACATGAAATATAGGTGGTTTACTTTTCAGAAGATTACATTGGATTCTTTCCCAGCACTTATCATGATCAGCATCTAGTAGGTACCCTGTTGAACAGTTTATGAATTATTTCTTAGAAAATCATACTTTCGAATGTATAGGTATAAAGTGTTAGGTTTAATGTTGTATTATTTAGTAAGTTATTTACTAAGTATTCATTGTTTTAGAACTTAATCTTACTCCTACTTTTAGCAGAACAGTGAATAATAGTTGACATTTTGGAGCTTTCTACTTAAACACCTTTGCTAGTATAATATCTAATGTAGACTTCAGTGCTAGTTTTGATGATTAAAATGGTGATTAACTTACAAATAAGATATATCCTGTCATTTTCAATTCTTCATTTCCTCTTTTTCCCACCTCTTCATTCTATCAAAAAGTTCCTTTGGTCATACCTTAAAAATTGTATCTACAGGGACTAGGGCTGTGGCTCAATGGTGGAACACATGCCTTGCACATGTGAGGCACTGGGTTTAATCCTTAGCACCACATAAACATAAAATAAATAAAGGGTAAAAAAAATTATATCTACAAATGACCCATCTTTCTTACTCTCTGTCATTACCAATTTTATCCAATACATTTTTTGACTAGATGACTACAGTTTTTTTAGATTTTCCCTTTCAATTCTAGTCTCCAAATAGCAGAATAGTCTTTAAAACCAGATAGGCAAACACGACATTTCTATGTGTAAAATGAATCGTTGATGGCTACACATCATATTTCAAATAAAGTCTTAACTTTATACTGAGATCTAAAAGGTTCTGAATTATGTCTCCTTAACCTGCCTATTTATTAAGGTTCAGCTATACCAACTCTTCATTTTCTCGAACAGAATAAGTTCTTTCCTGGGCCAAGAACTTAGACTATGCTATTCCTTTGACATAACAACTCCTTTCCAACATTTGACCTCCACCATCTCACTCTTTCATTGTTTCAACATACGTTTTAATTTCTTGCAGAGCACTCCTTGAAGAGTCTATAACTGGGTCTTTTCTTTGTATTCTACTGTTTCTTAATACTTTTATTCTTTTCATCAGCAGTTGGAATTAAATATTTAGTTTCTATAACACTTAGACCTACCACAGCATCTGGCATGTAGAACATGCCTAATCACTATCTGGATGAACATTATGCAATATAATATAAAAAGCCTGTTATTCACTGATACTATTATATTTTCTATAAGGGAATATATCCAGCATTATCTATTTATGGTTCTTAATGCCCAGTACTCTTTCCTAGCTTCATGTTTTTACATAATCTGCTTTCTTCACCAAAAACAGCATCCTCCATACATACATGAAATCTCCCTGTCCAGTTTCCATTTATCCTTTAATATGCAATGTGTTTCTACCTATCCAGAATGATTTAGATTTACTTTATCTGGAATGCTAACTTTATAGCACTTACTATGCTGATTTGTAATTATAGATTTTCTCACTCTCCCTCACTTGAAGCTAACTTCAGTACTCATAATTTTATGTTGATCAGTGCTTATGAATGAGTTTTTAGTTTCTTTTAATATTAGGTCATTTTTATGTCATGTAGATGACATGTCATGACATGTTTTTGTTGGCATTACTGCTACAACTTTTCTATTTAAGTCACGCCCCCTCTTTTGTATTAGCTTATAACAGTAATCTGCTAGTTGCTTAAAAGGTAAAAAGAAAACAGTGGAAAGAAGGTGTTATGTGTACACATGTGTACACATTTGAATAGACAGAATTATATACCCACTATTTGACAACTTGCTTTTGCTTTTATTTAATATATTATATCCATCTTCTATTAGTACATGCAGATTTGCTTATGTGAATACGTGATATGTCTTATGGATATACCATGATAACTGTTTGTCTACAGATGGAAATTTCAGTTGGTTGTAGTTTATTTTAATTATAAACGATAGTGAAACAATACTATAGTGAATATACTTTTACTTAAATTTCTGCTTGTTTATTTGATTATATCTGCTAATATTAAATAGGAATTTGAATTTTGATGGATCTCCAATTTTTTCTCCAAAATAATTGCATCAATTTATAAACTTATCAACACTGACAATGAGTATTTCTCCATATTATAGCCCAAACTACCAGTAGGTACAACCATGCTTCATAAATATACATTTACTTACATACAGTCATAATTTTAAAAACGAATATTTGAATTTTCCAAAATACCTACCTACCATCCTATCTGCATTTTTTTATGGATGGGTAATCTACCTGTTATCTTACCTTACCCGTTCTTCCTGTAAGCTTATCCATAGTCTTTAATCTCTTGATTAGTATTGACCTTACTAATGTTTTCTGTTGTTTCTACTTCCTTCTACTTTGGTGTGTAGTAAGCTGCTCTCCAGGGAATGTATTTGAAGCAAAACCCATTTAACTCATGGATTTGAGACCAGATTTGGTAAACTATGGCTTGTCCAAATACAGCCTACAGCCAATATTTATATAGGAAGCACATTAAAAATGGTTTTTACATTTTAAATGGTTGGGGAAAAAAAACCAAAAGAAGACTAATATTTAATTACATTTGAAAATTGGAGTTCAGATTTCTTCATGCATAAAGTTTTATTTGAAAGCAGCACATCATTTGTTTACACATTGTGAGTATTTTCATGGTACAATGTAGGATATTTTGTGCATTGTAATAAAGAAATCATATGGTTCTCAAAAATTAACATATTTACTTCCTAACCTTATAGTGAAACAAAATTTTCTGACCCCTGTATTTTAAAATCAAATTTAAGAAGAGCCACTTTTACTTAGTACTTTGCAATCGTTTCACTTTGCAACTAGATTTTTAATATACATTGAGTTAAAGGAAGTGCTGATTTCAGGAAGTTATATTCTTTTCAGCCTTTGTGTATTATTAACTTGTTTTCCTTCCATCCTTATACTCAGTTGAATGTAAACTCTGTATGAGTGTATATTCTGAACTGTTGGTTTCTTAGCTGTGAGACTAAAATATTAGCTAATTAGTCAAGCTAATCATAAAGTATTTTTAAGTATTTTTTTTAGAAATATGGTTCAGTCTGTTAGATAACTGGCTTGGGAAATAAAAGACATCAGAATTATCTTGGGGTATAAATATTTCTTACCCTAAATATCTTTTCCCAATTTACATTATATCAGGAAAGGAAGGTATATTTTGTGAAGTACCTCCTTTAATTAACATGAGAAATGTCTTATAACAGATTTATCTTTTTCTAAATGTCAGTATATAAATATAGCTTATCTTATAGTAAAATACATTATTTGAGGTACTGATATCTAATTTAATTCATTATATTTTTACTACTTTTCTATTTAAGTTTATATAATGTTTAAAATCCTTAAGATATATACATTTATAAGTGTTTAAGATATGTACATTTATAAGTCAGATATCATCCCTAAGAATTATTTGTTGGGTATTAAAAAAAAAAACAGTTTTCAATCAAATTGAATTTTGTCACACTGAAGAAAAATGCCTCAAATAGCGACAAATCCATCAGTGCTTGATTTTTCTTTTGACATAGAGCATTGTATCTGTATGTATATACTTGGAATTTTATATTTATTTAGTATCATTTAATAGCTATAGTAAATCGGGATAATAAAAAAGCAAAACTTAAAGCACATGTTCAAAATGACTTTATAAGTTACAAAATTAAGACATATTTTGTTTAATTTTTAGAGGAAGATGAGAAAAATAGGAAGTACTCTCCTGAAGAAATTCAGAGAAAAAGACAAGAAGCCCTGGTTCGAAGAATGGCCAAAGCACAGGCATCATCTGTAAATTCAACTCCCACTTAATTTCTTTAATGAAATACTGGTTTGAAGACTTATAGGTTATTAATAACTATCTATGATAGGAGATATTTTTTCTTAATTTCTCTGTGAGAAATTTAATTCTGACTTGCAAAGCATGGACTTCTACTTTATTATTTAATAAATCAGTGTTTGCAATGGTAAATGAAACCTTTCCTTGAGGATCTATATGAAAATTTTGGAAAGTTAGCAATTATGTACTAAGATTATACAAAAGAAATTGTAGTTATATTTTTAAATATTATGATTTTCAGATGATCATCAAAAATATGTAATATACAAAAATGTCTTCTAATACAGAGCTTCAGTTTACTAAGTTAAGTAGTCTATTTTGGTAGTTTTCAGTAACTATTGCTCAAGGTTTTTATACATCTCTGAATTTTAATTAATACTTTCATTTTCCTAGGAACATGCTTGGTTTGAAAATAAACAACTTTGGCTTATTTTTAGGGAAATTATTATTTTCAATTCATACTTAGAAGTAGGCTTGAATTTTTATATTTCAACAATGTGATACAATTTGGAAACTTTCCACCATTAGGAAAAAAAAGGCTAGCTTAGAAAAAGGGAAGGAGGAGTATATTAGCTCTATAAGTAAAATAGTATCATTAACATTTAGAACTGGCAGAAACTTTAGACATTGTCCAATTCAGCTTTATTTTATAGGTGAGAAAAATCAGTAGTTAATTTTCAAAATCAGGGGCAAGTTAAAACTGTTCTTATGTTAGAATGATTATTTTGGACACCTCGACAATTTTACCATTTGCTTCAAAGTACTAGTGCATAAAACAACTTGAGGGAGCATTAATTATTTTATAGTACAAAAAACATAATTAAAAGCACATTAAGGACTATTTAATACAATGCTTATTGTTCCTTATTTTAAAGAATTAATTAATCTCTCCAGGATATAAGAATGAAAGTCTCTTTTTAGTTTTCCTGTAACTGCAATTTCTTGTCAATTAATTAATTTTATTAATTTTGCTAATTGTTTCTTTCTTTTTCCTCTTCCCTTCTTCCTTCTGTTTTGCTCATTTTGAATTTGCTGAGCCAGTAATATAAGTCTATCTAGAGAGTATAAGGCAATGAGGAAACTTCATTTTGTCATAATGGCTGCAGGAGACCTAAGGAAAGTTATAGATATGAAACACCTATCATGATATGGTATTCACCACTTCAGGTGTCTTAGACCTATGATGGTGTGGTATTTATTGCTCTTCAGGTATGTGTATCATTTTATAAATGATATTTTTACATATGAGGTAGAGTAACAGATTTTAAGTAACCTATATTATTTGTCTAAGAAAATATATGTAAAAAAGAACCTAAATTCTGGTAAGTTTTTATGTAAGAAAACGAAGGGGATCTTTTCCAAATTGGCTTCACTGTGATGACTGTATTTTGATTATCTCTATTTTTGCATCAATTCTTCCTGCTTGCTGCAGGACTCAACCTAATAAGTCTGCTTCTTTGAAACTCATACCTGACCGTATTCACTGGAATTTCTGTGTGACTCTTTCTCTTTAAAAGGAAACTTTTTAGCATTTTAGATGGGGGTGGGGGTGTATTGACCCAGCACATCTGAACCTGAGCATGATAGGGTTTCTAGGGTTACCTTTGCTGTTCAAACTTTTCTGCTTTCCTATCTTGGCTTTTCTTCTTTTAGCCTTTGTTGGAAACACTAAGTGTTGAGTAGGCCATGAATGAGCAAAGGACTGCCTAGTTTGTCTGGCTTGGTTCTTTTTAGTCTCTAGGGAATGTGTCTCCATAAGGTGAAGGAGCAACTGGTAGGCTGGCAGCTTTATTCTAGTTCAGGCTCTGGTGCTGTTCATTCATTGCAGAGCGGAACCTCTCATTATTCTTTTCCCATTATAAATATAACCCTGATCCAAATACACACAGACACAGTCAGTGGTATGTAGACATGAACCACACTGTGTAAAACACTGCCTTATATTAGTGTGCACTACCCTATTATAACTAACCTTTAACAAGAAGAGAGATAACCTTATTCATCTTTAACTACTTGATACTAATATTTAGTGGTTACTCATGAAATTTTGAATGAATTTATTTAGACTCAGGTTGCAGAGATTCTTGTCCCATCTAAATCAGGTTGACTCATTCGCTGATCTTCAGGGTTGGAAAATGATTCTAGGAACAAATTAGATTTAGTTTAACACTGATTGGTGTAAATGATAATTTATGTAGAATCCGAACCATGGTTTTTATGCTGTTGTGTTCATAATCACTTGTGGAATTTAAAAACAAAACACCAAATTTATCCTTGTGCCTTCTCTTATACCTCATAAATGAATACATATAGGGATTGATTTCAGGTGTGTGTCTTTAAAGATTATTGACTAGTAAATCATAATTGCTAAATGTTTTATTTACCAGGAATGATTTTAAGCACTTTAACTGTATTATTTTGTGTGTCTGACAAGTCATTAATAAAGTAACAATTTTACCCCTATTTTAAAAATAGGGAAAGTAAACAGATTAAATGACTTTCTCAAAATCACACAATTAGAAGGTAGAACCGAAGTTTGAACCCCAGTATTGTGATTTTTTTTTTTTTTTTTTTTTTTTTTTTTTTTTTTTTTTTTTGGAACAGGTGAATTAAGAGTTATAAGTCAGGAGTAGAAATGAGGCACAAATAGAAGCATGCAACACTCAAACAGAACCAAATTTGCTATTTTTGGGAAAAAAAAAAAAAAAAAGGCAATTGTGTGATTAGCCACTTCCTCCCTCAAAAACTTGTCAGAGGAGGGTAGGGAATGAGTCTTGTGGCAGAGCTAATGGGTGCCCCTGGGTTTTTGAATGATCTCTGGGGCTCTTTCAGAACCTGATTGAAGGCTCATAGCTGAGACTTCATAGTGAATACAGCCAGACCCTGTAGAATGGTGAAGCCCTGGGCACTGATTTTGGTGTACATCATGGGCTGGGATTCTGCTTCTGGTCTGGGTGGGAGCAAGAGAGGCCATAGGTGAAGGTAGCCTCCATGCACAAGCAGCATGTTGGTACCATTGGGTATTCATGGGTCTTAGAAAGGAACTTTTCCTTAAACTTAAACTGGCTGTAGACATTGAAGCTAAAGCCCTCAGTTACCAGGGACTGCAGTAGTTCAAAGGGAGCTTCCAGAGTCACCAGGCCAAGAAATGTTATGTAGGGTTAGCATAAGTATGAGAGGGGGAAAAAAAATTGTGATCTTAGCTGTTTAATATACTGTCATCTGTGGAAACAATTCATAAGAACCAATGATCTATGGAAACTATTTGAACAGGAAAGAATTAAAGCATTTCAGGCATTCGTGCCAGAAATGAGTATCCTATATGTATTTTAATTTTATAGCTCAGGACAATTTCTTTCCAATCCCAATTTCTGTTTCCGATAACTACTGAGTTTTATGTGTTTGGATGGGTAAAGGTTGATTATATGACTGTACATTGAGGTTGCCTCTTTTTTCATTCAACTATTAAAGAAAATAAGGAAATACATAAAATATATAGCTGTTTTTAAATGTCTTCATTTTATTTCATTGTTTTAGTATTACCTCTGTGTGTTCCAGTTTTAATCAATTAAGGAAAACTTAATGTCCTAGTCTAAGATAAGGCATATTTCAAGCTTCTAGTGAAACTCCAATCTGGGTAGTAAAATTATGGTTTCTGGTTAGTTGCACATTGTATAAAGTAGTGATATCACTTCAGAATGTTTTTGGCTTATGTGGGTTCTTTGTATTCATATTTACCATATTAGAAATATTTATTGGTACATTTAGAAGACTGAATTATCATGTTAATGGACATCCTTACAAAAAATACGTTTTCTAAAACAAATGAGTAAGAAAAATAGCATTGTTTATATTTTTGGCAAATCTTTTCATATTTGACTTTACAAAAGATAGCTAGATTCTCGAGTTGTGTGCATTTAATTCATTTTAGTATGTTGTTACAATTAAATATTAGAAGAAAGTTTAATCTCACACAGATATGTACTGTAGTTGGGAAAGGAAGAAGTATTGTAATAGTCTTAAAGGTAATTGTGGATATTCTTTGAAACGTGTCAGTTTCTTAAGTTAGTTCTAAATAGAATAACAGGAACCACATATACCCTTCTTACTAAACCAACCAAATGGGGCTGGGGGGGGAACTATGTGAGAAAGTGGATTTCAGGACACTAAATATCAAACAATTAGGGAAGTAATGGGTCTATATAAATGAATGATTAGCACTGGAAATAAGAACATGGTCCCCAACAACGCTTCAAAATTCCTGTTTATACAATGCATTAGGGTTCTCTAGAGGACTAGAACCAATGGAATATACATATAATTATAAAAGGATTTTTATTAGATTGACTTATATGATTAGAGGCTGGATAGTCCCACAGTGGCTGTCTGCAAATTAAAGAGTCAGAGAAACCAATAGTCCAAGAAGTAAGAAGCCTCACAAGAGGGACCAAGGATGCAGCCACAGTCCTAGGCTGAAGGCCTAACAGCTCCCTGGAGAGTCACTGGTGTGAGTCCCAGTTCAAAGACTGAAGAAGCTGAAGTCTGATATCAGCAGGTGATGGCAGCATGAAAAAACACCTGCTCAAGAATTGCACATTCACCAGGGGGCAAGCTTTCTGTTTCATCCAAGGACAGATCTTACCTCATTTGCTGACCCACATGCCAAGTCATCTATGCAAAGACCCTCATAGACATCCAGAAGTGTGCTTTACCAATTTTCTAGGCATAAACTAGTTAAATTAACAACACAGATTAACTATCAGACAAAGTATGTTAACCAAATAATTATATAAAATGCCACCTTTTTAGCTTGCTCAGTCCACAGGTCACAACACGATAAATAAATCATGATGAGTGACCAATTATGTCACTTCTTTCAAAATCTGCCAGTGATTAGTTACTGCCTATGTATAGTTCAGTTCATACACTGAATGCAAAATTTGTGTACTTTTGTTTATTTCCTGTAAGACACTCATTTTTGACATGTTAGGAAAATAGATAATTGAAATAAACAGTAAAGAAAGTGCAACAAAAAAATGTACTCACATTGGAAGTGAAAGCAAAGTCCACTATAAGTAGAGTTGGAGAAGAAATAACTTGTTGAGAATGTTAGCACCTTTGAAAGGACTAAGCAGAGACACTTAACAAGGGCAAACATGAATGGGAAAAGTGGTTGTGATAAGAAGAATGAAGATGTCCCAGAGGAGATGACACTGGCAAAAAGAACTTCACTTTGGAGAAAGTCTCCTCAATTTAATGATATTAAAAGTACAAAGTTTAAAATGTTGGAAGATGATCCAAACTTGGAAAGGAGTACAACTCAGTGGCATAAAGAGATGCTTTTTATTTTTTATTTAGACTGCATTTTGATTCCTTGTACACAAATGGGTCACATCATTTTGTTTCTATGGTTGTGCATAATGTAGATTCATACCATTTGTGTAGTCATGCATGTACATAGGGTAATGATGTCTGTCTTATTCCACCATCTTTCATGCCCCCCTCCCTCTTCATTTCCATTTACATAATCCAAGTGAGAGAAGAGTTGTTTCTTTATTGTAAGTTATGAGACGAAGAAAGGCAAGTCCTGTCTAAATTTTTTTCAAAAAGGATTATTCTCATCATTTCTGATGTTTTATATAATGTTTTCCTGGTTTTTAAAAAAATTATACATTCACTACTGACAGAGCTTTTAGTTTTTTGAAAAACATTTTTTAAAAAGTCAGAACAACTGTAAATTTTCTCATATATATTAGGGTTACTTTATATAGTTTCAGCTTTCATGATCATTTCTATGGTCCTGCATTCCCATGCAAAGCATGAGCTGTCTATACATGGTCACCTTTTTATACTTTGCTTGAAATAGTACAATATAAGTCTATGAAAATAGACTGCCTAGACTGATAAGTTGATAATGCATATTGGAAACCCTAAAGCAATTACTAAAATAACAAAATACAGTTATAACTAGTAATCTAGTATGGAAAAATAGAAAGTTCTAGAAGAAGAGGAAAAGGGGAGGAGGAAGAAAAAAAGGAACAAGCAGAAAAACCAATAGTAATATGATAGAATGTACCCTAACTGTATCAATTACATGTAAATAGTCTAAACATTTCAAATAAAATTCAAAAGTAGGATTTTTTTTTAAAGACCCGATTATAGTCACACTCTGCCTATTGATGAGGATATGTTCTGAATGCCTCAAGTGATACAATAATTGTGTGAATGTCATAGAGTACATGCACAGAATAAGATGGCTATGATGTTATTAGGTGATAAAATCTTATGGGACAACCATCAAATCATTGTGTGCAGTCCCTTATTGACTATATGTTGCATGACTATATGCAGTCTACAAATACACTTTATAAACACAAAGTAGGTTAAACTTAAGAGATGGTAAAGACTCATGCTGACACTAGCCAAAAGAAATATTGACTGGCTTTATTAATTTTATACAAACTAAATTTTATACAAAGATTTTTGAGATGAAAGTCATGTCACAATGATAACGTAGTGAATCAAATTTTTATGCACCTTTTTTATGACAGCTTCAATACACATGAAATGGACATTGGTAACTGAAAAGAGAAATGGACAAGTCCCTAATTATAATCTGAAAAATAGGAAATCAGCAAAGGTAAAATAAACAATACTATAGTACAACATGATATGACAGAACACTCCACACCCAACAACAGAATACACATACTCATACAACATTTGTCAAAATAGACCATACTTTGGACAATAAAATAAATCTCAATTTAGAAAACTCAAGTCATTAAAAATATGTTTTGTGATTTCAATGGAATTAAATTAGAAATCAATAACAAGGATCCCTAGAAAATTCTCAAATGATATCTCTAGATCACTATGAACCAAAAAATTAAGCAATTTTAAAATGAAAATGGAAAGAACACTAGATTGAGGTGTTGCAGCTAAACAAGTAGTTAGGTGAGTACACATTAAAAAATAAAGCTTCTAGTTGATCTCAGCTCTAAGAAACTAGAAAAAGTGAAAAATCAAAGAATGTAGAAGAAATAAAGTCCAAAGATGATTTGATTAAACACCAAAAAGGGGAGGGAAAGCAGGAATCAGTCATTTCAAGTAAAATTCATGAAAATCATTCTAAGTCAGTAATGAGACATTAAAAGCCTACAAATTTTCAATGTCAAGAATAAGAGAAATAACATCAACATAGATTGCAAAGAAAGGATGATAAGGTAGAATTATGAATGATATTCACCAACAAATTCAACAATGTAGATGAAATGGAAAGTTTCTTCAAAGTCACAAATTACCAACATTCACTCAAGAGAAATAGCTAGCAAACCAATGTTGCTTAAACTGATGTCTTAAAACACCTTCATGTAAAGATATTTTAAGCTTTCCTAGTGTATTTTACCAAACATATTGGGCAAAATGTTTTCAATTCTACATAATCTTCAGAATTGGAAAGGATGTTTTTTTTTTATTCTGAAGTGAGCATTACATTGATATGCAAATCTAAAAAGGGATTAAAACTTCAGACAATATTCTTCATTAAGTGCAAAATTTGCTAAATGAAAATTTAGCAAATCATATCCAACATTATATAAAACAAATAAAGCATCATGACCAAAAAGTCAAAAGCTTGTTAACCATAACTGACAAATAGGGTTTATTACAAGAAAACAGGGTTTTAACTTGAAAATTAACCACTGGATTTCAGTATATTAACAAAAAAAAGTTTTATAATTATCTAATACAATAGAAAGGAACTTCTCCCCCTTGTATGATTTTTAATTCCTTGTTATTTTTAATGTATTAGGCCAATTATACATTTTTTCATTTCTGTCTGAGTATGGAAATAGTTGATACTGTTCCTAAATATTGATGAATATCTGACAATGGAAAAGCATATGAAAGAAAGAAGTGAGGAAAAGATAGGAAATAAGCTATGGGAATATTCCTCCAAATTAAAAGAAAAACTGCAGACTTATTTTCTATACTCTTATCTTGATTGATAATAGTAATGGGATAGGATTTTTATTTTTGTTTGTTTTGTCTTCAAATGTGAGAAACTTTTATGCTTAGTTCAGTCTTTTTGAATATAGCCCCAGGGTCTATTGCTGTATAGCATCCATCCAAACTTTCCTTTCTGAGGAGAGTTATGTCCAGTTGCAGCTTATTCTGAACAGTTATTCTGTCACATAATGGAAGAAACAAAGAATATTTTTCCTTACTTGATACCATAGTTCATATTTGGACTAAACTGTCCTGATTGATGGTATATGAAGCATTTGTTCCTTCTCTTGTTGTCTTCAACCTGCTAGGGATTTATAACAGTTAATATGAAGCTTTCAAAGAGTATACCCTTTATAAATAGTTCATCAGTGAACTAGCATTGGAATTAAGAAATTTCAGTCTTCTACTTGATTTTGTACTAGATCACCATGTAAGTAGGTTTGAAATTCTCCTTAATGTAAATATTGCACGTTTTTAGAAAAGATTATAATCAAAAAAATTCTTGAGCCAGGCACGATGTTGCATGCCTGTAATCCCAGTAGCTCAGGAGGCTGAGGCAGAAGTTGTTCAAAGCCTACCTCAGCAAAAGGAAGGTGCTAAGCAACTCAGTGAGACCCTGTCTCTAAATAAAAACTACAAAATAGGACTGGGAATGTGGTTCAGTGATTGAGTGCCCCTGCGTTCAATCCCTTGTACCCCCAAAGATTCTTTAATTGTCATCTACTAAATAGATATTGAGAAATATTTGGAATATGCAATAAATAAAATTATTGCATCAATAATTTGGTTCTGTTAAAAAAAACTTTGAAACAGTTCTGTTTTTCTGAAGCAATATATAAACAGCATGGGGAAAAATGGCAGATCAGAGGCTTCCCAAGACTGAATTAAAACCTCAAACTGAGGTAGGAAGACTGGTAAAATTTCATTAGGCAATTAAGTGAACTAGCAACAGGTAAAATCCAAAAATGTTGATTTCTAGAATAGACAAAGAATGAATAAAGACAATAGACAGTGACTGTGTTGGGTGTGCTGTGACTTGGTTGAGGAGGGAAAATTACACTCTTATGAGTTGAAAGACATTCTTCCACAGAGTTTAAGAAAAACAGACTCTGACCACAAATTTACAATCTGAGCAGATAATAAGCTCAGAAATGGTGAACTGAGCCTACATAGGAGAGTCCTGGCTCTCTTCATGGCAGAGAGAACCAGCACTCCCCAGTGGTTGGAGTGGGAAAGCAATAACAGCTTGATTGGGAATCCCTTAGTTTGGTTTTGGTTTTCTTTTTGGGTCTTTTTTTTTTTTTTTTTTTTTTTTTTTTTTTTTCCGTCTTTGCTGCTGTTTCCTTTTTCTCTCTACTCTTAAGATGCTTGCTTTTTGAATACCCAGGACCAATTGGCCACTTGGGCTCTACTTCTTACTGGATCAGTGGGTACCCATGCCATGAATCAGCCTGGGCATAGGAAGGAGCCTGCAGGATGGACTAGGAAGAAACTAGGAGTGAGGCTAGTCAGTCTGCAGAGCACAGAGGGTTACTCATTTTAGTCAGGTTTCTTGTCGTCGTTGTTTTGCTGCAGTGACTAAAAGACTGACCAGAACTGCAGAGGAGGAAAAGTTTATTTGAGGGCTCACAGTTTCAAAGGTCTCAGTCCATGGACAGCCAGTTGCATTCTTCAGGGCTCCAGCTGAAGCTGAATATCATGGTGGAAGAGTGTGGCAGAGAAAAGCAGCCCAGATAATGATCAGGAAGCAAAGAGAGAGAGTCTCCACTGCCAGATACAAAATATATACTCCCAAAGCCATGCCCCCAATGCCCATCTTCTCCAGCCATACCCTACCCACCTTCATTTAGCACTCAGTTAATTCCCATTAGGGGATTAATTCACTGATTAAGTTAAGGCTGTCATAACAATCATTTCTCCTCTTAACCTTCTTGCATTGTTTCATACATGAGCTTTTGGGGGACATCTCACATCTGAACTATACCAGTGCTTTCATTTGAAATTGGTGGCCTGATCTCTGGAAGAAGTAGCATAACTAATGGGTTAGGGACAGATCAGATCAGGCAGAAAGCAGAGAGCCTGGTGTACCACCTCCTCCAAGTCCAGAAGAGGATGAAGGATAGACTACATGTCACACACCTCTCCCCAGCACACAGACTGTGGTTCTTGGAACAAGGGACGAAATGCAATCTGGATGAGTCTATAGATAGCAGGTGATAGAGGCCAGCAGCCTGCAAAACTTGGACTCCCAACCCAGGACATAATACCAAAGGCATTTTGAAGGGGACTTTGTTCACTGAAGCCAGAAATATCGCCTGACCAAAAGTGACCAGGCAAGGGGGGGACAGAGCTTAACATATAGACCCCCTAATAAATTTGACCATTTTGGGTAAGAACTGAGAACAACATTCAGCCTGCTATTTGTGTCACCAAAATTTCCTCATCTTTGGGAGATTCTAAAATCAAAAACCTGGAAATTTCATTTTGCTAAGAAGCAAACCGAATCTCTTTATGATAGTTATTGCATTACCTACTTGATAGTAAATGATTCCTACTGTCTCCATATTGTGTTTTATCAGGGTTCTATCTAATTTTTATGTATTTTTGTCAATTGGATCCTCTATTGATACTTTTTTTCATTCATATCCCCTCTCCTTCATCCATTGTACTCTCCCAGTTTTAAATTCTTTTCCCCCAGTTCCACCTTCATTTCTCTTCTTTTTTTCATCTTTTTGTTTATTTTTATCCCATTTCCAATTCAATTTAGTATGCTATAATTAATACTTAATATTTTCAACTTATTCAAAAGTTCTTACCCACATTTCTACTTGACTAATAGAATTGTTGAGATCATTTGTAATAATTTTTATAGCATATGTTGATATATGGTCTCTTAAATTACAACTGTTGTGATTTCAAAGAGGTACTGTGGTTGAAATTAATACTTTGATTATGCTGTCTAGATGTGTTGAAGCTGAGATATAACTCTACCCTAGCATTTATAAAGAGATAACTATTCACTAAAGAAACCTACATAAAAAGGAAGAGGAAACATGTGCAAAATAGGACATCAGAAAATATAAAAAAATACAACCAACAAGATGTCTCTAAAAATAATATAAAGGATTGATATTAAAAATAATGAATTAAGGAAGGTTTAAGGAATAAGAGCGTAAAATTTAAAAAATTCAGATAAAAGCCTCACCAATACATTAAACCACATAGAAGACAAGATTTCAGGTCTTGTATACAATGTATATGAACTTGAACACTCAGCAGTAAAGGAGGAATTAAAAAAAAAAAAAAATCATGGTCAGAAATACAAAAACTCTGTGACAACATTAAGAAGCCCAACTTAAAAATCACTGAAATCAAAAAGGAAACCAAATTATAGACTAATGATATTAATAATATTCTCAATGAAATAATAGAAAATATTCCAAACCTCAGGAATGAGGTAGGCATCTACATACAGTATGCATATAGAACAAGATTAAAAGACAAAATAAAAAGTAACCTCTCCATGGCACAATTAAAATGCCTAACATACCGAAAAAAAAAAATGAATTTTTAAAAACTCAGAAAGAAAATGTCAGGTCATATTTACAGGCCAGCCAATAAGAATAACTATTGATTTTTCAGCAGAAACTCTAAAATCTAGGAGGACTTGGGCCTTAAAGAAAATAACTGCCAACCAAGCAGGATTGCCATATCCAGTAATGCTCTCCTTCAGAACTGAAGTATAAATAAAAGCCTTCCAAGATAAGCATAAACTAAGAGAATTTATGACTACAAAGCCAATATTACAGAAAGTACTTTAAGAAATACTACACAGAGAACATTAAAAACAAATACCAGAGCTCTCCCCAAAATTAATCTCGTTAGAAGAGTAGTTAAGGAAATGAGAATTAGAAACAAAACTAAACATTAGAAATAAAATTGGAGGCAATAATCAACATTTACCAATAACATATAATGTAAACGATCCCAACTTTCCAATTAAAAGGCATAGACTGGTAGAATAGATTAAAAATAGGGCCCAAATACATGTTTTTTCCAAGAGATTCATCTCACAGGCAAAGGCAACCACAAACTGAAAGTGAAAGGATGAAAAGTAATATTCCATGCAAATGGAGCCTGGAAGGAAGCAGGAGTAGCAACTCTCATTTCCAACAAAGCATATTTTAAGCCAAATGAATCAGAAGAGACAAAGAAGATCAGTTATCTGGAAAAGGGAGAAAAACAACAAAAAGATATAAGAGAGTAAATATTTGTACCTCATACATCAGTGCACCTGATTACATAAAATAAATACTTCTCAATATAAAGATTCAGATAGAAGCCCTGTACAATATAACACAGAGTTCTCAACACACCTCTGTGATTGATAGGTTATGCAGGCATACATTTAGTAAAGAATATAAAACACACCTAAAAACATTATACATGAAATGGACCTAAAGACATCTATAGAATATTTCTTTTGATAATAGCCAAATCACTTTCTACTCATCTGCTCATGAAACCTTCTCCAAAATAGACCATAGTTTAGGTCATGAAACAAATATTAACAAATAAGAAAAAATATGATCCCTTAGATCATAATGGAGTGAAATTGGAAATCAACTGCAAGAAAAACTATAAAAATACATAAAAACATGGAAATTGAACAATACATTTGAGCTATTAATCATGGAATAAATGAGAGGAGGAATTTAAAATTCCTAGAATCAAATGATGATAGAGATGCAATGTACCAAGAGCTATAGAATACTAGGAAGGTGTTCTATGAGGTAAATTTATTAGATTGAGTGTCTATGTTAAGAAACTTCAACAAGAACCCAAATAAACAACCTAATGATACATATCAAGGTCCTAGAAAAATAAGAACAAACCAATTCCAAAACTGGTATAAGGAGTGAAATAATAAAGATCAAAGCTTAAATTAATGAAAAAGAAAATAAAAGTACAAAACATCTGTGTAGTCAAGAATTGGTTCTTTGAAAAGATAAACATTACTGATAAACCTTTACAAACTAACCAAAAGAAAGAGAAGAACCAAATTAATAAATTCTAGATGGAAAAGAATATATTATCTCTGAAATCCGAAGGATCATTAGAGATGATTTTGAAAATTTATGTTCCAAAAAATTTGAAAAATTTTAAAAAAAAGGACAAACTTCTAGGCACATACCACTTACCAAAACTGAACCAAAAGGATGTAGAAAACCTAAATGAACCAATAACAAGTAAAGGAACTGAAGCAGTTTTAAAAAGCCTTCCACAAAAAACCCATGACCAATGTATTCTCAGCTGAATTCTACCACACTCTTAAAGAATTAATGCCAATTCTCAAATTATTCTTGGAAGTAGAAACAGTGAGTAAGAAACATTCCCAAATTCTTTCTACAAAGGTGGTAACATCCTGATTTCAAAACTAGATAAGGAAAGAATATTACAGACCAATATTCCTGATGAATACAGACGCAAAAACCCTTAATAAAATATTAGAAAGGCATATTCAAAAACACATTAAGACTGTACACCTTGATCAAGTTGATCTTATTCCAATAATCCAAGAATGTTTCAATATATCTGAGTCAATAAAGAATTCATCACATAAATAAAATGTCAAATAATCACCTCAATTAGACGCAGTAAAATTCAGCACTCATTCTTGTTAAAAACAAGAAACCAGGGATAGAGGAACCTTCCTTCAATATCAAAAAGGCTATATCTGAAAATCCCAAACTCAACATCACACTGAATGAGGAAAAGCTTGAAATATTTCTTCTAGAGTAAGAAATGAGAGTCATCCTTTCTCACAACTCCTATTCAATATAGTACTTGAAATTTTAACCAGAGTAATTAGGTGAGAAAAGGACAAATTACCAAAAATGATTTAAAAATTCAATGTAGTTCCTGTCAAAATACTAAAGTCATTCTTCACAAAACTAGATAAAACCATCAAAATGTATATGGATGGATGCTCTGTAACTCCAGTTTCAAGCAGAGGATATCTGTTTCTTGATTGCTCACTGTCAGGTGCCTATCATCCACCATTTGCCTGCCTCTTGCCTGTCCATCGCCTGCCTTATACCTATCCATCACCCAATGCACGAGGTTCACCTCCCGATTGTCCGACAACAGTCAGCAAACTGATCACCAACCGCCAGTGGAGCACCAACTGCCTGCTGCCGCCTGGAAGTTCACTGTTACAGTACCTGCAGGTTTGATTACACGTGGCTGCCACCATTTTGAGACAACAGCCAGGCCCCGTACGATCCCTGGCCAAACTGACTGAGCCCCGTCTCCAGGATCCCTCAACCCAACCGATCACTCCCTGCCTCTGGGACCCTCACATCAGCTGACGCTCCCTGCCACCAGGACCCCTAGACCAACTGACCGCGCCCTATCACCAGGACCCCAGACTGAATGATTGCAACCAGCCTCCAGGATCCCACAACCACACCAAACACACCCAACCTCCAGGACCCCTGCCTGACCAACCACATCCCACCTCCAGGACCTCCTGCTGACCACAGCCACACCCTGAACTGCAGCTCTCCATTTGCCAACACATTTGGAAGCCAGAGCAGCCATCTTGGATAACCCTGGAAGCCATAGCTCCAATCTTTAGGTGGGGCAAAACCCATCCTGAGATGCCTGCTGGAGGCTTGAAGCTCATTGTCAGGTACCTCTCCTGCATCACGCTACTGAACTCTGGGAGGTTTCATTACTATATGACTGTTATACTGTAGATTTTCTTTTTTCTCCTTATTGAAAAAATTTGTTTTTATTTCTTTACTTTTCTAACTCTCTTTTCCTTTTGTTTACCTGTTCCCTCAGAGTCTCTTTCTTCCTTTTTTGCATGCTAACATCCAATTTCTTTTGATTACACTCTCACCCTTTCTATTATCTAGAACTTCTGTATATTATTTTCTTATCCCATTAACAGCCACATTCTACATCCCTTTACATCCTCTTTGTCCTCCATTTGAAACTGCAGACCTTATTGCAAATCTGTTTGTTTTACTGAAGATAATATTTGAACTCATTCTGTTTATTATGACAATTTTGTTATTGTCCTCATAGGGGCTATTTGGTCTAGGATTTCATAGTGTCTGAATTGGGCACTGCTAATATTTATCTCCCCTTAGAGAAAGGGTTTTGGAAACCTATAGGGCCACTGTAAACCTATAGAGGGAAATCTGCAATACCCCAGCTCTGCACTGCTAGAGGAGAAGATAAATAAACAACATGAAAAAACAAGGGAAGAAAATGATCCAAACAAATCTAGATTCTATATTAATAGAATCCAATGACAGTATGTTAGAAGAAATGTCAGAAAAGGACTTCAGATTATACATGATTAAGATGATTTGCAAAGCAAAGGATGAGATAAGAGAGCAAATGCAGGCAACGAATGATAATACCAATAAGCTGAAAGAGCAAGTGCAGGAAGCAAAAGATCATTTCAACAAAGAGATAGAGATTCTCAAAAAAAAAAAAAAAACCAAACAGAAATCCTTGAAATGAAGGAAACAGTAAACCAAATAAAAAACTCAATGGAAAGCATCACCAAAAGACTAGACCACTCAGAAGACAGAACCTCAGACAATGAAGACAAAATATTTAATCTTGAAAATAAAGTTGCCCAAACAGAGAAGATGGTAAGAAATCATGAACAGAATCTCCAAGAACTATGGGATATCATGAAAAGACCAAATTTAAGAATTATTGGGATTGAGGAAGGCACAAAGATACAAACCAAAGAAATGAACAATCTATTCAATGAAATAATATCAGAAAATTTCCCAAACCTGAAGAATGAAATGGAAACTCAAATACAAGAGGCTTACAGAACACCAAATGCACAAAATCACAACAGGTCCACACCAAGGCACATTATAATGAAAATGCCTAACATTCAAAATAAAGATAGGATTTTGAAGGCCGCGAGAGAAAAGCATCAGATTACATATAGGGGGAGACCAATATGGATACCAGCCGACTTCTCAACCCACACTCTAAAAGCTAGAAGGGCCTGGAACAATGTATTTCAATCTCTGAAAGAACGTGGTTGCCAACCAAGAATCCTACACCCAGCAAAACTAACCTTCAGATTTAAAGATGAAATAAAATCCTTCCATGATAAACAAAAGTTAAAAGAATTTACAAATAGAAAGCCTGCACTACAGAATGTTCTCAACAAAATATTCCATGAGGAGGAAATGAAAAACAACAATGTAGGTCAGCAAAGGGAGGAACTACCTTAGAGAAAAACCACTCAAAAGAGAAACCAAGTCAACTTAAAAACCAAAAATAAGCCAAATGACTGGGAATACAAATCATATCTCAATAATAACCCTGAACGTTAATGGCCTAAACTCATCAATCAAAAGACATAGACTGGCAGAATGGATTAAAAAGAAAGACCCAACAATATGCTGCCTGCAAGAGACTCATCTCATAGAAAAAGACATCCACAGATTAAAGGTGAAAGGATGGGAAAAACCTACCACAGACATGGACTCAGTAAAAAAGTGGGGGTTTCCATCCTTATATCAGATAAAGTGAACTTCAAGCCAAAGTTAGTCAGAAGGGATAAAGAAGGACATTTCATACTGCTTAAGGTAACCATAAATCAGGAAGACATAACGATAGTAAATATTTATGCCCCCAACAATGGTGCATCCCTGTACATCAAACAAATCCTTCTCAATTTCAGGAATCACATAGACCACAACACAATAATTCTGGGTAACTTTAACACACCACTGTCACCACTAGATAGATCTTCCAAACAAAAACCAACCAAAGAAACCATAGAACTCAATAACACAATCAATAACCTAGACTTAATAGACATATATAGAATATTCCATCCATCAATGAGCGGATTCACTTTCTTCTCAGCAGCACATGGAACCTTCTCGAAAATAGACCATATGTTATGCCACAAAGCAGCCCTTAGGAAATGCAAAAAAATAGAGATACTGCCTTGTATTCTATCAGATCATAACGGATTGAGAATAGAAATCAATGACAAAATAAAAAACAGAAATTACTCAAACACCTGGAGACTAAATAATATGCTATTGAATGAAAGATGGATAAAAGACATCAGGGAGGAGATAAAAAAAATTCTTAGAGGTTAATGAGAACGACAATACAACATATCAAAATCTCTGGGACACTATGAAAGCGGTACTAAGAGGAAAATTCATTGCATGGAGCGCATTCCAGAAAAGAATGAAAAGTCAACAAGTAAATAACCTAACATTACAGCTCAAAGTCCTACAAAAAGAAGAACAGAATAACAGCAAAAGTAGTAGAAGAAAGGAAACAATTAAACTCAGACCTGAAATCTATGAAATTGAAACAAAAGAAACAATTCAAAAACTTGACAGAACAAGAAGTTGGTTCTTTGAGAAAGTAAACAAAATAGACAAACCCTTAGCCACACTAACAAAGAGAAGGAGAGAGAAAACTCAAATTACTCAAATTCGTGATGAAAAAGGAAATATCACGACAGACACCACTGAGATACAGAACATAATGAGAAGCTACTTTGAAAATCTGTATTCCAATAAAATAGAAACTACCGAAGACATTGACAAATTTCTAGAGACATATGCTCCTCCCAAACTGAACCAGGAGGACATTTAATTTAAACAGATCAATATCAAGCAATGAAATAGAAGAAGTCATTAAAAATATACCATCCAAGAAAAGCCCAGGACCAGACGGATTCTCAGTTGAGTTCTACAAGACCTTCAAAGAGGAACTCATTCCAGTACTTCTCAAAGTATTCCAGGAAATAGAAAAGGAGGGTACCCTACCAAACTCATTCTATGAAGCTAATATCACCCTCATACCCAAACCAGGCAAAGACACATCAAGGAAAGAAAATTTTAGACCAATATCCTTCATGAATATAGATGCAAAGATCCTTTACAAAATATTGGCAAACCGTATCCAAAAACATATTAAGAAAATCATGCACCATGATCAAGTGGGGTTCATCCCTGGAATGCAAGGATGGTTTAACATTCGTAAATCCATAAATGTAATCCATCATGTCAATACACTTAAGGATAAGAATCATATGGTTATGTCAATTGATGCAGAAAAAGCGTTTGACAAAATACAACACCTCTTCATGCTCAAAACACTAGAAAAAATAGGGATCGTAGGAACATACCTGAACATTGTAAAGGCTATTTATGCTAAGCCCATGGCCAACATCATTCTTAATGGAGAAAAACTGAAACCATTCCCTTTAAAAATGGGAACAAGACAGGGATGTCCTCTTTCACCACTTCTATTCAACATTGTCCTTGAAACTCTAACCAGAGCAATTAGGCAGACTAAAGAAATTAAAGGGATACGAATAGGAAAAGAGGAACTTAAGCTGTCACTATTTGCGGATGACATGATTCTATATTTTGAGGATCCAAAAACCTCCTCCAGAAAACTTCTAGACCTCATCAATGAATTCAGCAAAATAGCAGGCTATAAAATCAACACGCATAAATCTAAAGCATTTTTATATGCAAGCGATGAAACAGCTGAAAGGCAAATGAGGAAAACAACTCCATTTGCAATAGCCTCAAAAAAAATAAAATACTTGGGAATCAATCTAACCAAAGAGGTAAAAGATCTCTACAATGAAAACTACAAAACATTGAAGAAAGAAATTGAGGAAGACCTTAGAAGATGGAAAGATCTCCCATGTTCTTGGATAGGCAGAATTAATATTGTCAAAATGGCCATACTACCAAAAGTGCTATACAGATTCAATGCAATTCCAATTAAAATCCCAATGATGTACCTTACAGAAATAGAGCGAGCAATCATGAAATTCATATGAAAGAATAAGAAACCCAGAATAGCTAAAGCTATCCTTAGCAGGAAGAATGAAACAGGGGGTATCACAATACCAGAACTTCAACTCTACTACAAAGCAATAGTAACAAAAACAGCATGGTATTGGCACCAAAATAGGCAGGTAGATCAATGGTACAGAATAGAGAACATGGACACAAATCCAAATAAATACAATTTTCTCATACTAGAAAAAGGTGCCAAAAATATGCAATGGAGAAAAGATAGCCTCTTCAACAAATGGTGCTGGGAAAACTGGAATTCCATATGCAACAGAATGAAACTAAACCCCTATCTCTCACCCTACACAAAAATCAACTCACAATGGATCAAGGACCTCGAAATCAGACCAGAGACCCTGCATCTTATAGAAGAAAAAGTAGGTCCAAATCTTCAACATGTCGACTTAGGATCAGACTTCCTTAACAGGACTCCCATAGCACAAGAAATAAAAGCAAGAATCAATAACTGGGATAGATTCAAACTAAAAAGCTTTCTCTCAGCAAAGGAAACTATTAGCAATGCAAAGACAGAGCCTACAGAGTGGGAGAATATCTTTGCCACTCATACTTCAGATAGAGCACTAATTTCCAGAATATATGAAGAACTCAAATTACTCTACACAAATACTACAAATAATCCAGTCAACAAATGGGCTAAGGATATGAACAGATGCTTCACAGAAGAAGATCTAGAAGCAATCAACATCATATGAAAAAATGTTCACCATCTTTAGTAATAAGAGAAATGCAAATCAAAACTACACTAAAATTCCATCTCACCCCAATTAGAATGGCGATTATCAAGAATACAAGCAACAATAGGTGTTGGAAAGGATGTGGGGAAAAAGGTACACTCATACATTGCTGGTGGGGCTGCAAATTAGTGCAGCCACTCTGGAAAGCAGTGTGGAGGTTCCTTAGAAAACTTGGAATGGACCCACCATTTGACCCAGCTATCCCACTCCTCGGCCTATACCCAAAGGACTTAAAATCAGCATACTACAGAGATACAGCCACATCAATGTTCATAGCTGCTCAATTCACAATAGCTAAATTGTGGAACCAATGTAGATGTCCTTCAATTGATGAATGGATAAAGAAACTGTGGTATATATATATACAATGGAATATTGCTCAGCTATAAAGAATAATAAAATTATGGCATTTGCAGGCAAATGGATGAAATTGGAGAATATCATGCTAAGTGAGATAAGCCAATCTCAAAAAACCAAAGGACGAATGATCTCACTGATAAGCAGATGATGACACATAATGGGGTGTGGAAGGGGGGCAAGAATGGAGGAAGGAGGGACTGTATAGTGGGAAAAGAGGGGTGGGAGGGGTGGGGGGGAGGAAACAACATAATGAATCAAACATCATTACCCTATGTAAATGTATGATTACACAAATGGTATGCTGTTACTCCATATACAAACAGAAACAACATGTATCCCATCTGTTTACAATAAAAATTTTTAAAAAAATGTATATGGATGAATAAAAAACAGAAAGGCCAAAGCCATTCTGAACAATAAGAGCAATGTTAGAGGTGTCACAATACCTGATCTCAAACTATACTACAGAGCTATGATAGTAAAAACAGCATAGTATTGGCATAAAAACAGATATATATTAATGAAGTGAAATAGAAGACACACAGCCCAACCCACATAGATATAGTCATCAGATCCTTGCCGAACATGCCAAAACACTTAGGATGGAGAAAAGAACAAATGCTGCTAATAAGACTGGATATCCATATATAGAATAATGCACCTAGATCTCTATCTCAAACCCTACACAAAAGTCAACTGAAAGTGGAAAAAATAGCTAAGAATTATAAACTCTGCAATTACTAGAAGAAAACAGGGTAAACACTTTAACATATAAACACAGGCAACAACTTCCTCAATATGACTCATAAAGCTCAGAAAATAAAATCAAGGGTTAGTAAATAGGATGGTGTTAAATTAAAAAGCTTCTGCACAGGTAAGGAACCAAGAGTGTGAAGAGAGAACTTACAGAATGGAGTGAAATATTTGCTAGCTATTCTCTGACAGAGTTTTACTGTCTAGGATATAAAAGGAATTTGTTTAATATTGGTACCAAAATAATAAAATTAATAAATGAGAAAATGAACTAAATAGACATTTATCAAGAGAAAGGCATATGTGTTGGTGACAAGGCTGAGTGACTGCACTTGGCATAACAACATGCATTCTATTTGAATGTTAGTGATTGATAAATCCAGTTGGACCCCTGGAGTTTCACTAGACCAGAGTCTTAGTATCAGGGCTATTAAATCATGGTCCAAAAAGGATCATTTCCATTGCAGCTGCTGTAGGAGAAAATGACTGAACAAAAGTGAAAAAAAATAAGGGAAACAATAAAAAATAACAGAACAGTTTTTATCTGCCCTGGTATGTGGTTAGGAGGACTAGATATGCTCTTCCCTGTTGTTTCCTTTAAGTGACTCAGAGGTTTGGAACAAGATTGCACTGAGAGGCCTTATTATTAAATTTTGATATTTTGCCCTAAAAACATCATTCTGGATTTCAATTTTTAGTATGAGAAAGCATCCTGAATTTGAATATTGGGCAAATAAAATAATGTTTTAAGGAATAGTATATAAAATGGAATATGAAGTATAAACAGTATACAAAATAAAACAATATATAAAATGAAAAGTATGGGATTTTTTTATTCAATAGGTTTCAGTAAATTTTGTAATTTTGAGGAATACTGTGACAAAAATTATTTTACTGAGTTTTTATATATCACTCTATTTGTATATTTGGTCTAATAAAATTTCCTATACATATCTAAAACTGTGCATAAATATGCAATAAAAATAAAAAACATCTCAATGTTTTATAATTATTTAAAACATTTTATAATTACATTTTATAATTATTTAAATTAAAATCAGTAAATATTACATACTTCATGATAAAAATTATATTTGTTCTTCAGCAGAATGACTATAATATATTTAATCTTAGTTTCCTTCATAGTCAAAAAACTGTTTCAGATTCTCTGAACTGCTTGCATGTATTTAATTAATACATACATTAACCTAAAGTAAAAATACTTAAAATACTCAAAATTTGACATTTTCAGTCTTTCAATCACCTAAAAAGAGGTTATACAAATATTACTATCATTTAAAATACATTGTGAATTAAATTATATTGTTTCAGTATTACTTAATTTATTACTATTTGTTCAGGCTTTCATAGTCAATTCTATGCTGATAGTACAATGTGAACAGAGTAGTCAATTCCATACTTCAATGTAATTCAATTCAATTATTATACACATTCTATTTCAACATATTGATTTGGATTTATCTTGTCATAGAGACTCTTGTTTTTATTCTTCTAGCTCTCAGTACTGTAAAATTTCATCAAATGTTTCTTCCTTTAAAAAGAGTGAATGGGCCAAAAATCTTTTAGATGTAAACATAGTTGTATCAGGTTATAGTAGTTGTTAAAAGTATGGGTGCGTCTGGTTTTGTAATTGATTTGTTATATTTAGTCTTATTTGAGCTCTATTAGTTGTCTTAACACTACCTACGATTAATGTCTTTTTTCTCATAAAACACATAGGAAATATGTGTGAGATCTGAAGACCTATAAATTGACAGTTAACTTTAAAAAAAGTTTATTTTTGAATTTCCGTTAGAAGTTATCTAAACCCATAAATACTAGCATGTTCATTACATTTCTACCCAGCTAATTTTGTAAAATGTGGACAAAATATGTTAAAATATTTAAACAATTGCACAAACACCACTACATAAGATGGTAACGCTGGCAAAACAGAACTTCGGGATTTCATGAGGTGCCTTCTTACAGTTCTAATGAGTATGACAAGCAAAAAGAGGTATAGGGCTACTGAGGTGTGGTATTTATATTTAAAATTTTTAATTTTAAAGTGGTACCTAGCAAATAGATTAATTCTCAAAATAGTTGAAAATTACTTAATGAAACACTCTTATTTGAATTACTTTATTATGATCTGTGCTTTAGGTATATATAGCTTGTTCCAATGCCCAAATTATGTCCTGGGTTTTTCCATCTGTGTCTCTTTATCTTTTTCTCACTTCTGTTTCTCTCTGGTGACTTCATCTTTAGCCAGGTTTCCTCTACATATCAAAAAAGAGGAATCCTAACATTCCCATGTGTATGTGGTTTTTAAGCTCACTCACTCACAAAGAAACAGGAGAACCCCCATCCCCCTTTATTTCCCAGCTCCTATCTCATTTACTGAACAGAATCTAATTTTCCTTGCTTTGCAATTTGGGTCAGGAAGGTAAACCCTTAATTGATAACCCTACCAAAATCAACTGACATACAAGAGGGATAGTTTCTCAAAGGAAGAAATATGAGACAGACAAAAAAGTAACTTTTTTTTTAATCTTGCATTGGTAGTTGATTTTTTTTAACAGAGGTTCTTATCATTATTCTAGACTTACTATTCTTTGTTTTCTGAGATAGAAAGAAATAACATAGTTCCTTTCAACACCAACCGACTATATAATGTCACAAGCACATTTGCCTCTTTTTGAAATGTTGGACATGGTCTTTGTATTTGATAGAAGACAGAATACTGCTGATGAAAGGGATGGATTACCTTTGGAAAGTATTATTGAAATCTCACATAACTCTCACATTTTTTGGTTTCACGTTGGATATATTCCACTTCAAAGAGAGCCAAATACTTTAAGTAGCTTATGGGATGAAACGTAGGAACAGTTTTATGTGTCCTTAAAAAAAGATCTAAAATTGAGGAAGTAAGCTTAAAATAACAACAAATAATCAATTCACAGAAAAATATTTAAATATGATCAAAACTTCCCAGTGAAGGCTCACACATAGACTATATACATTTCTCCTGTCAAATCAACCTTGGTGATTCAAATATATACCATTTTCATTTCTCTGCTTCTGCATGGAAAATGTATAAATGCATGAGTCACAATACTGCTTTGTGAATCAAGTTAAGAAAATCAGTTTAGAAACCTAACTACAAAAATCTTTGGTTTGGAACATGTCCATCATTTCCTTAAAAGAGGACAAGTTAAATATCCTACTTTTCTTCTTAGGTATGCATTTTAAAGAGGGAACATATGAGCATAAACCTCCAGAGACCTAAAGATAAAATTGACCATGTATTGAAAATGTTTCTCCAAATTTAAACATTTTCTAGTATAAACAATCTCATATGAGACTTGCTAACTGATTAAGTGATTTAGAATAGACACTTTGATTTACACATGAGAGCAGAGCATAACTGCCTAGTAAATCCATGTGATAATGAGAGTGAACAAATATTATTTGAGGTTCACAATTTTAAGGTGTAGGTTCTGTGCATCAATAAAGAATTGATATTATGCATGGGAGTGTGTGATGTAATCCCAGTGGCTTGGGAGGCTGAGGCAGGAGGATCGCAAGTTCAAAGCCAGCCTCAGCAATTTAGCAAGCCCTTAAATAACTTAGGGAGACCCTGCCTGGGAAGTAGTTCAGTGGGTAAGCACCCCTGTGTTCAACCCCTGTTACCAAAATTAAATAAGTAAAAAACAAATAAGCAAATAATTGATAAGTTCTTGTCCTCCTTTACAAATTTTATTTCTCTTATTCGTATGTGTTTATTTGCATTGATTATTACCTATAAAAACAATGTTGAATAATTATATAAAGATTGAATAATCCTATCTTATTTATTTATTTTTTTTGGTGCTGGGGATCAAACCCATGGCCTTGTGCTTACAAGGCAAGCACTTTACCGACTAAGCTATCTCCCCAGCCTGAATAATCCTATCTTATTCCTGAATTTAATGGCAATGTTTTCAGTACTTTTTTAAAACTTAAGTTCAAGCCTATAGACTGAGGTATGAGTCCTCCTAATGTTTTTTTTTTGTTTGTTTGTTTGTTTTTTTTTTTTTTTTTTGCGGTGCTGGGGATTGAACTCAGGGCCTTGTGCTTGAGAGGCAAGCACTCTACCGACTGAGCTATCTCCCCAGCCCCCTCCTAATGGTTTTTATTGTATTATTTATCATGTTAATTTTCTTTAATTCAAGGATCGCTATGGTGTTTTTCAAATACCTTATCATCCTTAGTAGAAATGACTGTGGTAGATGCTATTTAATACTCTCTAGTATCTGTTCCCCTTTATTTACTACTAGAACTGCCTAATTTTTGTTAAGTCCATGCATACTCCCATCTCTAGGGTATCATTGTGTCATTACTGAACTGTATATGCTCAGTCTCTTTCAGGAGAGAGAATATGGATTTATTTTATTTAAGCCATTGTAATTTGGAGTCTTTCTCACAGCAAGTAAATTTGTTGCCTAACTAATATAATGATTATGTGAGGTTTTTTCCCCTTGTTTTCTGTTTTCAATTTTATATTTATATTATTACATTTCCTAATATTGAACCATCCTTGTAATACTAGAATAATCTAACCCTAATTAGTCATATTATTGTATTATTCTTATGCTATGCTGCTAGGCTGTGAATATTTTGGGAATTTTTTTTCAAATTGGTCACTGATTTTCTTTTTTGTGTGTAATTTATTTTACACATTGGTATCAATGATATGGTTACTTTATAAAAGTATTTATAGGACTTTTCTGAACTATACTTAGAAATCATTTAAATAGCATGAGATTATTCTTACAGAGATAATTTTTGAAGTCCTCACAGCCTAGTACTTTTGAAGGGATTGTTATTTAATAATTTTATTTCTTCTATGGTGGTTGATCTACTCAGATTTTCTATCTTTTCTAAGTTCCTTTCAGGTAAGTAAAAGATAAAAAAGGTAAGTGAAAAGATAATTGACTGTCTTAAGCAAAACATTGACAATGTATCATGAGATTTTTAAATATGTAGAACTAAAATATAGTATTATAATTAAATAAAGTATAAAAGAAAGGAAATAAAAGTGTACTGCTCTGAATTTCTTACAATATACATAAGAATTAGGTAAAACAGATGTTAAAGATAGCTCTTTAAAAACCTAGAGGGAGCTAGGTGCAGTAGTGTACAACTATTATCCCAGTGGCTAGGGAGGCTGAGGAAGGAGGATCTCAGGTTCAAAGCCAGCCTCAGCAACTTAGCGAGGAGGTTCTAAGCAACTTTGGGAGGCCCTGTCTCAAATTTAATGTTTTTAAAAGTTTTTTAAATGGCTGGGGATGTGGCTCATTAGTCATATGTGCCCTTGGGTTCAATTTCTGGTACCAAAAAAACCCAAAAAAACAAAACAACAATGACAACAACAACAAAAAACCTTAGAGGGAAAGATAAAATAATTAAAAATATAAAAGTAAGCAATGAAATGATGTACCCCATTTGTGTACAATAAATCAATATGCAGTCTATAAAAAATAAAAATGAATAAATAAAAAGAAGCACCATTAAAATTAGCACCATTAAAATACTGTGCTCAGTTAATCCAAAGACAAGAGGAGAAAAAAGAAAATAGAGCATAATTAGAAGTGTTTACAGAGGCTGCCTATTCCTTTTGTGCTCTGCCAGAGTTGAAGCAGTTTGTGTTCCTTCTATCCTTAGATGAATTTGTCAATTTTAAAAATTCAATTCAGTAGGTTACTTTGGAATTTAGCTCTGCTAGGATCAAGAAACAGATTACTTATTTTTAAATTATCCTAACTGTATCTCATTTTTAGGATGGGAGAAACTTGTTACTTCTTATATCCTAAAGAGGATTGGAATTCCTTTTCAATGGTTTCTGATTTTTTAATATTTTAATTTTGTTACTTGGTGTAAAGATATTATATCTTAATTATTTTATTTTCATTTTGAATTTTTATAAAGGAAACTTCTTTGTTTCATCTAGTGAGTTGGAGCCTAAATTATGAACTTTATTTGTATTTGCCTGGCAAAATCTTGCCCACCCTTCTATTTTCCTTCCAAATCACTTTATTTCAGGCAATTTTTTTTTTTTTTTTATACAGGATAGGCTCAAGTTTCACTTTCTCTTAAAGGATAAGATAACATATTTATATTTATTATAATTGTTAAGTTTATCCTAAAGCTGCCTCCCTACCATTTTAAGTTAGGTTCAAAGGTTTCTCCTAAATAGTGAACTGTAACCTGAAATGACATGTAAAGGTAACAGACTGCTACCTACTCTTCTAACAAGTAGCCCAGTCAAGGCCAACGACAATAGCCAACTGTTCAAGCCATGTTCAAATAGGGCAGATGAGACTTGTAAACAATCAGCTGTTTCCTTACCTCACTTCTGTTTTCTGAAAGTCATTTCCTTTTCTCTAGTTATAAATATAACCTCCCTGCTCATGTGGTGAAATGGAGCATTCTGAATCATTTTTAGTCCAGACTGCTGCCAGATTATAGAATCACAAAGTGAGTTATGATGTGCAAAACTGATCTGTTGTAATTTTTTCCTTTAACATTATATTAGTCTTAGTTGTCATACTATTTCATATTTTAAGTTCTGTTATAAATCTTTCATGTACCCTTTGTCATGTTTATTTATTTCTTCTGATAACTAGGAATTTGTGTATTTTGTTCTAACAAGTATCTTTATGTATATATATCTTTATATCAGTTCTTTATGCCAATAACTGATATATAATTCCCTAATCTTCTGTTTCCCCATTTTTTAAATATATCTAAATTGTTATCATTAAACTGATAAAATTATTTCCTTTTCCCTTGATTCCCTCTCCTCTGTCATTTGATTTGGGTTGATTATATTATCTTTCATGTTATTAACTTCTCTGTGTGTAATTATATCTCCACTAATGATTTGTTAGCTTTTTGTAATGTGCTTTGATCTGCACCTATTAAAGATAATGAAATTGGAAAACTTACACTACTTCTCATCTTTTCCCCCTCTATCTATTCCATTTTTGTCATATTATTTCCACAGTGAAAGGGCATGTGGCATATTTATTCACCTCTATACCTCGAATCCTATATCATTTTTTTACTGTTAGTTTTCAGTGCTATAATCAATCATTACAGTTTTTCTTTTTCTAGTAGATTACTTAAGAAGGTTCCATAGGAACAAGGTTTTCTAAGGTATTATACTAGTTTTAGCATATTGCTTTTTTTTTTTTTTTTTTGTTTCGGTACTGGGGATTTGAACCCAGGGCCTTGTGCTTGCGAGGTAAGCACTCAACCAACTGAGCTATATCCCCAGCCCTGCATTATTTTTTAAATCATGGTGTGACTAGTTATAAAATTCTTAGACTCCTCCCAATCTACCAAGTCACTTTCTTTTCCCTGTACAATCTCTACTTTTGAGCTTTTCTATAGAAAATCTGAGTCTTAGCTTGACCACACCCTCCAATTCCCATTCCTTGATCTTTTTGCCTGGTTACTCAAATATTTGTTGTTATTGTTTTTATTGAAATCCTATAAATTTGCTCAGTTATGTCTTATTTATTATTTTAAATCATATTGCTTTGAAAAGACTGTTCTTTTACTAGCTGATTCTAAATCTTTTATTTCAATAAATTTTTGAAATTTTATTGTAACTTATTTGTTCTTTTTTTTCTTTTGGGGGCTGTATGTAAATCTTGAGTTAATTTACATCTATTCAGTTTTACTTATTTATTTCAATTTCATTTTCCTTTTTTCTATCTTCTATGTATTTTATTGAATTTCTGCAATCTTTTCTGCATAGTGCTTCTTTCTATTTTGCCTTGATTTTTTAATTTTTTATTTCACTTTATAGTTGGAATTATATTTTTAAACTTCCTATTATCTTGTGATTCCTTCCCTGAGTATTTTTTATCCTTTCTTATCCTCTTGCTTTATAGAGAGAGGGTAATTCTTTTTAAACTGCTATGAGAGTGAATAATTTGATCACAATTTTTCTGCTACAGTAGAATATTTTTTTCTAATATTCTTGGTAGAATATTTTTCTTGTGTGCTTCTTTCTTTTCTTTATAATATACTTATGTGACTCTGGTGATACTATTTTTTCATTACTTATCTTTACAGTGAATGAGTTCCTCCAAGATGAGTAATTTTCAGGAGCTTTGTGAGTTGGAGAGTTCAGAACTATATTTCATATTAGCTGAAACTCCACTTCCTGAGGATTCCCAATTTTGTATCAAGTATTAGTTTGTCTGGTCTGTTATTTTCCCAAGTCAGTGAGGAGAAACAACATGGAACCTTCTCACAATGCCAAATCTCTGTTCTCATGCTCTACAAGGAAGACCTTTGTCTTGCAAATATAGCAAATCTGCATGATTCCTTGCCTCCAGTACAAGCAATCCTATTTCCATTGTTCTCAGAAGGCATTTGGATTTTGTATCTCAGAGAGCATCTCTTTTAGTGTTTGCTGACTCTTTCTAAGTACAATGTTCTTCCCCTGGTCTTTTGCCATATATCTCAGTTTGATCTTCACTCTTATAGGAACCCTACATTTGTGTTTTAGTTTATGGTACTAATTTTTCCAAAAAATAAGTTGATGTTATATCTCTTTTTCTCTGTTGGCTGATCTCCAGGAAGATATGAAGAAATACTGAAAAGCATCATGTTCACTTTTGAAGTCAACTCATTTGAGACATTAAATTCAACACTGAGAAGTTGCCTCCTTTGGCTTGTCCCAATTTATAGAGATTATTAAAACATATTTTAGAAAACAGTTTTCAAACATAACTTCATTTCAGTTCGTTTGTTTGATTTTTATCTATTTAAGAAATTCACAGTTAACTATCTTTGACCTTCCTATTTAAGTTAGAATTGTTTCTTAGTTTTCTTCATCAGTGACATGTTTAGACCTAAAATATAAAATAAATGAATTTAGACAATATGGTAGTTGCATTTAATTATAACAAATTGTTTCAACTATTCGAGGTCCATTTCTCTGAAGGGTACAGATTACTTTCATGTGCTATATATGGGGCTCCTAGAACTCTGTTGCCTTAGATTTTCATTCATTAGTTGACCAGACAATTAGAGCACTTGCTTTCTGGACCTGCTTGCAGTGTATTAGTTTTATTTTGACTGCATTGTCATCTTATGCAGCAATGTTTGGACAATTATATAAACCACTTACTGCATTTTCTTTATTTTAAATTCCAGTGGGCAATAGAGAAATGTGCTAAACTAGTGATTTTAGAGGAAGTATATGAGATCCCTTTTTAAAAATACTTGACACCAAAGTATCTGACTAACAGAAGAGGAGATTGAGATACAGGAAGTTTGATATGAAGTTAAGACTAAGGTTAGGATACAAAGTGTATGATGATGTCAGACCATGTTCATTTTCATCCATGGGGGAAATTTTGTTTTTTAGGCTTTTAGCATGGGAAATCTTCTGGACTGCTTTTTTATATAGGAGAAGATGTTCCGAGTAAGTTGTTTTAGTCTCTAAGTTTGCTTTGTTTCATCTATTAATCAGAAACACCAATGATAAAGAGAATTTCTATTTTGTCTTTGAGAGCTTTAATTTTTTTGTCAGTTTCAACAGTCATGTACTTTTTATTTGTTAGTCCATTTATACTGAACATAGAAAAGGATTCCAGAAATACACTTGGGTGCCAAGATGCTGAGAAAAGCTTAGTTTTATCTTTATCTTTTTTTAGTGAGTAGGTCTGGCATAGGTCCCAGATAAGTACTTTACAAAAAATGAAAAGAATATGCACCACATTTGAGAACCTCGTCCGAAATCTCAGCCTTTGACTTAACATTCCAAAAGAGCCTCTTCTACCTCAGAAATACATCTGAAGAAGTCAGTGAGCTCAAGCCTTATTTCTTCAAAATAGAGGAAGGGAATTAGAGTGGTGATGAAAGAAGTAAAACTAACATCATTAAATAAGCAATTGGAAACAGCTAATACTTATAACCAGGCGGTAAAGAATCTCTTCTTGTAATGTCTCAAGGCACAGAAACCATGCCTTTGAAAAACTCTTTACTTCTTTATGGGATTGCTGACTGTGGTTGGAAAGGGTGGACCTTGAGCTTTTGAAAGCAGAACTAGTGTGGAATTTTAAAACCTTGTGGACAATGTAAAAATGAAGAGAGGAAATTCAAGTGATATTGACACTTCTGACAGATTTTAAATGACCAAATTGAAAGAAATTCTTGAACTACTGATTTTAATTTAGTTCATTGGAAATAATTTTAGGGACTGCAGTTGTAACCATTTCAGTTGACTATTATACCTCTTGGACAATTATTTATTAGTTATATATAGTGATTTAATTTTTCTATTAGATGATTCATGATGATTGCATGTTTTGGAAAGATAATTATATTTCTATTTTTGACACAGTATGAAAAAAAAACCATACGTGAATAAAATTTGATTCATTAATGGGCTTATGGATATTAATCAATGCCCCAATTCTTTTAATTAAAAGAACTACTTAAAAAATAACAAATATTTTGTTTGAGATTTAAAGATAATGGGAAAATAAATCCCTCAAAATAGGTTCCTTTTAATGTTTTGATGGATGCAGGAAATATTCTAAGCCATCAACTAACTGCCCCTTGGAATCACCTGGGAAACATTTAAATGAACACCAATATCCCTCTGCTGAATCTCACCTGGACCTCAGTTTTTTTTTTTTTAATTCCATGGGTAATTTAAATGAGAGTTCAGTGTTCAGAAGCACAGAACAAGGTTACCATTAAGTAGGTTCATTTGAAAAACATAGTATACTAAGCCCTATATTGTTACATATGAATGTGAATGAGTGACTTTATTTCATAATTGAAGTGAATCATATCAACTATACTAAGGGAGCTTTCATTGTACTGGGAAGGATTATTTACAATGAAACAGAAAAGTTCAAAAAATGGCATCATTAAGTGCTAACTATGGTCAAGATTTTGATCTAAAGATGTTCTGAGAAGAAGGAAAATATGGAGGCATAATGATTAAAGAAAGTAAGGACCTGGGCCTCTACCTGGGCTTATAAGTGTGTTAGTGATACTGCCGTTTACCGGTGACGAGTTCTGCTCCTTCTAATGTTGAAGATTGAACACTAGAGAAGCACGCCAAGGCAAGCATATTAAGCAGGTTTTATTTAAAGGTAACAATACAGACTTCTCCCGGCAAGAAGAAGGGGGACATGGCTGATGTTCTAAAGTCCCAAGAAGTGAGTGCACCCTACATCTTTTATACGTTAAGGTCTCTTTTGTTCTCCAGTTCTCTCCACTTATCTCTCCTTCCTGCCTACATGACTAGGCCTGGTTTTGCATTAACTGAGACACCATGGGCAGGGGGAGGGCCAAGGTGATCCCGGCAGGCAAGGGCCCAGGGGGCATTAATTAGCAGCTCCTTGCTTGCACTCCTTGATAAAGGCAGGTAAATTTGGTAATCAATGGGCTCCGGAGATCCTTGACATTCCATTCTTCCAGGGGCAGTCTCCAACTTCCAAAGGCAGATGGCTTCATGACTTCATTTCCTCGAATTGATCTGATTCCCTATTTCTACACTAACTACCTGTCCTTAATTCTGGCTTCATTAGCAATGGTAATCAGGCTCCAAAATGATTCCCAATAAATCCCACACTCTGGCCTTCACATCTTTGCGGTTTTCATCTTGTCCTCTCCTTCTTTCCATCTTTCCCTCTCATTAATAATCTGGAAGGAGTCAGTTGTGAGAATACTTACAGAGCTCATAGAGAGGCCTGTGTGGTGAGGAATGGGGGCCTTGGCCAATAGCTAGTAGCTATGCAAGTGAGCTTGCAGATGCATTAAGGGATTCTTTAACACCAGACAGGCCTTGAGATATCTGCAGCATCAGCTGGCAATTGGACTACCAGTTCACGAGAGAACTTGAGCTAGAAGAATTCAGGCCAAGAACAATGGTGGGGGGAGAATGAATAAAGAACAAAGTGGGGTTGAAATGCTAGATTGTGGTATTCTTGCTGAAAATACAGGTATGTTGGCTAAGAAGTATGTGGGATGAGGGAAGGGGCGGAGATTATTGAGGATATTGAAAAATGTACTAAATAATGTGAACAGGACTAAGGAGCCATTGGGTATTTCTTTTGTTTATCCTCTTAAAATTTGGGAAACTTATTTTTTCAAATCAAAATAATTCAAACACAGAAGGAGGAAATATTGTGAAAAATATTTAAGTGGGCTGATCTTTGGAGCAAAGGATTTATGAGATGTAGTTTATTAATCACTAGTGATCAGTGAAACCAAATCATTTATAAACCATAGACCAGTAATAGCCCACTTTTTAAAATCCCTAAATTTATATTATAGAGATAGCAAAATCCTTTTCTTTACTAAGATTTGATTTCTAATACCAATTCATATTTATTTTAAATACTTTTACCAAAACTTATCACATTGAAATAGTAACGGGATGCCTTATACATTTTCCACACAGCCACATAATTCTACAAACCATAAATACTGAATTGAAAGTCTAAGAGCTTAATCCTGTTTTTAATTTTTTCACAATGTTGTAAGAGGAGCAGGAAAGAATTTTATGAATGAAAATTCACCTGGTTTAAGTACAAGCTCATAGCCTGCTTTAAGCTGTTGGAATGTTTTCCTAAGGAATTTTGCCTTAGGCAAGTTTCTACTTTAAGAATAAATCAGATCAAGCTCAATTTTATCATTGTTTTGCTTTTGGCTCACTGTTTATTTTGCAAGTAAAACTCAAAATCAACAATTGGGTCTAGGGTGAACATTAAGGAAATTGTGTCCACACTGCAGCGTCTGAATGAACTGCCTTTAGGGAATCATTAATTTGCTATTTTTCCATAGTTCTTCAGAAAAGCAGATAAAGAAAGATTTCTTCTTAATAATTGTTTCCATTTTAAAACAACACACATTTATGATATAAATTTCAGAAAATCAGAAAATTAGAAGTTTTTCTCTTTGTGTACTTAGCACCTTGAAGCAGATATACCACTATTACATTTTTTTTTCTTTCTGACATCTTTTTAATGTATATGTATTTGGGTGAGTCACTATAATCTTGATTATTCAGTCTCCACAATTTTATATCTTATGTCTACTTCCACTTGGATTCATTAATTTATTCATTCAACAAATATCAAATGAACAATAAGCGTATGTTTTCCTTTTATTTTAATTGTATATACATAATTTTAGTGACTGTGTAAAATCTTATGTAGTACAGTTACCACAATTTATTTACTCAGTATTCTATTGTTGAACATTTAGTTGCCTATCATGGTTTTTGATCTGTGAAGCTATTTTTTTCTCTTTTAATCCTTAGTTTCTTTTTGTTGTAAAAATAACATACGCAAATTTTAAATCTAAACAGTACAGGGTTTATATGAAAAATTTCCTTCCTATCTCAGACCTCCAGGTTCCTTGTCTTCCTTCCCCTTATGATCTGTTTCATATCTCCTCTTTCAGGAACAGTCTGTATATATATAAACTTCCTTCTTTTCCTATACAAATCCAACTGTGCCACATAAAATGTTTTCAGTATTCTATACTTAGCTTTTCACTTTTATTGTAACAATATGGTGATAGGATCTTATCTGCAGATGCCTCTTAGTACTCTACTATATGTGGTTTTTTATTATTAATCAGTTCTCTATTGACACACACCCAGGTTACTTATGAATTTTTTGCTATTTCTCTAGGCTATTATATTGGCTAGTGTGCTACTTGAATAATGTTAAATTTTTTTTTTACTTTAATAAGGATATATCTAATTTTCCAGCATTAAGCAAGATCTTAGCTTTTGTCCTTAGATTAGAAATTTTTGTTAAGGATGAATTCATCTATTAATATGTTAATGAGTTTTAAAAATCAAGAATGGACATTGTACTTTTTAATATCTGCAGAAATATATGCACTTTCCTCTTTGATCTATTAATTGGTAGGAGTATATTAATAAATTTCATAGAATCACATTATCCCTCTATTCTTAAGATGAATTTAGGTGATACAGAATTCCAGTTATACTGTATGTTCAATTAGATTCCTTTATTGTTTTATTTTTTTATTTTTGGTACCTGGGATTCAACTCAGGGGCACTTGACCACTGATCCACATGCCCAGCCCTATTTTGTATTTCTTTATTTAGAGATAGGGTCTCATTGAGTTGCTTAGCACCTTGGTTTTGCTGAGGCTGGCTTTGAACTTATGATCCTGCCTCAGCCTCCCAAGTAGCTGGGATTACAGGTGTGCGCCACCACGTCAGGCTGTATTATTTATTTTCATCTTAAAAAACAGTCTTTTACAATTTTATTTTGAATCCTTTGTAAATATTATTTTATTGACTGCAATTTTTCCATCTAGCAGATGGATCAATTTTTTTCTTAATCATCATTCTGTTGTTCAATGTTGATCTTACTTCCATTTAAGCTATTTTAAACAGTGAGAATTTGAACAATTTTTAATTTTTTTTTCTCACTTTCCCTCTAAAGGAATTTTTGGTGGAAGTAATATAACCCAGATGCAAGCCCATTCTTTTAGTCTTAAAGGTTTTTAACATTAAGTTCAAATAACTTGTCTCCATCTTAGTATGAAAAGAAATCCAGCGTCTACCTCAGTGCCTTTAAGGATGCTTTGGGATGTATTTCTTATTTGTACATCTAATTTGAGTTTTTGGTCTCTGCTGAATTTTGATCTCATTTATTTCTAAACTTTGTGGCAGCTCCCTTCTTTTCTTTTTGTTGACTCACATAAATCAGAACCCTATTCTAAGTTTTTCAGAACATAATCCTAACAAGGCAGTTAGATGGTAGTTATGTGTAGTCAACTTATACTGTTGATTTGGTGAGTAGTTTTACTGGGTTATAGCACAATAGGTAAGATTAATATTAGACATCATTATTTCCCGTTCTTTGGCCATTTGTGCTGCTGAGAATTTTTCTGTCAATTTTCCTTGAATGTAATCTTCCATCTTCTCCTTTCAACCTGGAAATTCAAAGTCCTTCCAACTTATGCAGGGAAATTTAATGCTTTCTTTCTTTAACCTTCTCTCTTAAACCAACCATGTCATAGGACCCTCTTTCCCCAGTTGAAATGACCCTTCAAAGGATGTTTGGTATTTTTGGCTAATTGAAAGACCATTTTCTCTTTAGAGGAACTGACCTGCTGAATTTTAATTGGTGCCACCTACCCCAAACCCACCTCTCTCCATAAGTGTTGATCAGTTTAGAACACAGCTGGTCTTTAAACAATGATGAGTCAGATAGATGGTACTAGTACATGTGTGGCATGCCCTCACTCATTTTTCAAACCTTCTGATACTGTGGTAATCACCTGCATTTTGTGTTGATAGAAGAATTAAATTGTTGGGATCCTAACATGATGTATCTGTCAGCAGCATTGATTCATTATCACTGTATGCCAAGGTTTTCTCTGATTTGAAAAACAGCCTCCTCCCCCTCTCCTGTCTTTAATTCACTCTGTATTGTTGCCTTGTCTTCCTGTTACCTGTTTTATTCTGTAAGAGAGACATCATGGTAGAGAGGGTGGACGTGGTGTAGAAAAAGATTTATTGTCTCAGGCACTAATCTAACCTCTATTTTATTTAGAGTTCTCCTTAACCTTATATATGATGGGTTAAGTCTTCTTTCCACTTTTGTCTTACAAACCCTTCAGACAGCATCCCTCTAAGGACTGTGCCTGGTTAGATTATGTTCTGTTCTCTTTTTATCCAATGTATGGGGCTTAGACCTGTTCAATACAGGGATCCTGGTCCCTATGTAACTTGTGCTCTATTATAAATATTAAGTCAAGCACAGAATAGTGAATTCTCTATGAGCACAAACAGTTTAATGTTCAGAATCTGAATCTGATTTGTCCCACAGGGCCTGCATAAATAGAGCAGAAAAATTTTCCTTAAATATGTTGAGTAGGACTTTGGATTTGGCTTTGCTCCCCTTATGGCTAATTAACATCATCTTGGTCTTTATTATCATCATCATCGTCTCTCACCATTTTACTCTCCTCCTCCCTATTGTGCCCTCTTTCCACTTGCTACTCTTACCTGGATCCAAGTGCACAAGAAAAACAGTCAGAACTCTGTGAGAGGTCAGGGCAGAATGGATCAGGACTGGCCAGGTGGTGAGAATTGAAGTCACAGAAGCAGATACCAGGAGTGAATGTGGAGAAAGGAGAATCATAAGTTAAAGAGAAGATCTAGACATATCAAGTAGAAGTAATGTTACATATAATAATATGCTCTGATTCAGGCCATCATTGTTCTCTCAACCCTCATTAGTAATGGAGGGAGAACTACACCCAAAGCACTCTTTCTGAAATCATTCATTTTGATATAGTAAAATGTATTGACAATTAAATATCTTAATTGTATTAAAAGACATATCCAAGCATGATCCTCAAACTTCAATTCCAATCCACCTATACTTTTATTTCTAGCACAAATAGAAAAATAACTTGTCAATCCATCTCTTGTTCTTCTGTGTCTTAAGTGATGATACAAGTGGCAGCAAAATAATGATCACCACCTGAGTCAACTTGAAGACAAATGAGAAGCAAGTAAAAAGGACCTTGACAATGCAAATGCACAATGATGCATTCCTGAAAAGTGATTACTCACTGCCTCGCCAAGTTGGCTCTGGGTTCTGGGCAGAGATAATTTTAGGACCTACCTCATATAGGGGTATTGTGAAGAATAAGGAGATAATACATGGAAAGCACATAGAGAGCACACAGGAAGCTCTGGATAAATGTGACACAGGTGATTAAATAAGGTCTAGTTATAATTTTCTCAGATACTCAAGCGGAAGGCCTAGGAGGCATCTTCAACCCTAAGAATCATATCTGTGATAAAGTTCTGCCTTTCTTAACTGTGAAAATAAGCCCTAAATCCATGCTCTATTTCTATCTTCACTGTGCCCTCTGGTACTCAGGTCAGCACCTGGTCTCTCCTGGAAGACTGCATCAACCCCCTTGTGGGTCCCTGGCTTCCATTCTTGTTCCTCTCTACTCTATCCTCCAAACTGTCACCAGAGCAACTTATAAAACTACAAATTCTATCCAGTGACATTATTTCCCTTTGTTCTTAAAATAAATCCAAACTCCATCTCATGACCTATAGGGCTTGGCTGAATTTGACCCCTGTCTCCCTTGTAGTTTCATCTTATTCCTCTATTCTCTTTAATCACTGAAGTTTAGCTATCTATACCGACCTTTTCTTCAGGGACTTGTTCTCCCACTTGCTCTGCTCCTTCTCCCATTCTCCTAATGGCTCATTATTATGATCCAGGTCTGGGTTCTGCCTTCCAGAGGAACCTCTGTCTCACCTATCGAGGGAGTCTCTCCCAGTAACAAGTTACCCAGTTTGCTTCACCCACGGCTTTCATCACAATCTGGAATTATCATCTATATTTTTTGGTCATCTTATTGATTTTATGTTTCTTCCACTAAAATGTCAGCAACGTGAGGGCAGAGGTGACTCCTATTTATTGCTGCATCTCTAGAAGTTGGCATTTGGCAGATTATAGATCAGTATTTGTTAAAACAGAATAAACCAGCTATGCTTCTAGGAATGAAATGGTATATATAATATCACCCTTTGGGATGTAAGTGTATATGTTCATGAGTGTGTAAATGTGTATGTGTGAGTGTGAGAATGTGTTATTACATGTGAATATACATGAGTGCATGTGTGTGTGAGCAAGAGTAACTTACAGCTGTGAATATGTGTGAACATGTATCAATGTGAAAGTTTGAATATGTGTATGTTTGTGTCTGAAGAATGTTAGAGAAACCTGATTTCTTTGATTTGGTTCAAATCAAATGCTTTAATTAAATACTTAATAATTCAAGTTAAATCAAACAATCTAATTAAAATAATATCATAATCATAAATTTTGTTCTATAGCAAAGGAATATTTTATAATTCTCTATTTTAAGAAATGAATCTCATAAAGCTAATTGCTAAAATGAGATATGTAGAACAAGAACTCACAGGATTCTGTTAAATTCTGTGGAAACTCAATCTTTCTCTGTTCTTTCCTGCTCAAGGAGAAAACTGTGATCTGCAGGTGTTTTCTGGATCACTGTAATGCCTTTCCTGCCGGAGGCCCTCACCATTTCTACTGCCTACCATGTTCTCGCCCTTCCTTTTTGCATGGTTGAGTTCAAGTCATCTCTCGCATCTCAATTCAAATGTTAGTTCCTTTCCCAATTCACTTCTGTGACCCCATAGTAGGGATAGGTATCCATTATTTGTTCCCAGAGGGCCCTGTACATCTCTGGGAAAGTGCTTACAGAATTAATTCCATTTGTAATATTTAGGCATTCACCCTTTTATCCCCCAAGCTCTAGGAGTACAGAAACCTCTGCTTTCTTATTCATTGCCACATGTGTACCTCTGAGAAATGATGCAACATTTCTCTATCATGCTCCCCACTTCTTTTTTTAGCCCTCATTGGCAGTATCTTAAAGATCCATTTATCTGTTAGTATGTTGAAGGCAAAGTAGGCTTTTTCTATCATGTGCCTCAAAACTCCCAGCCATACCCCATTACACAGTTCCAACCTCCAATATGTATTTATTATAGCAGCTTCACAATTCAATCACAAGAATATGTCAGTTTCCTGTGCATGCTGTAACAAATTGCCAGAAACAGAATGGCTTAAAACAACAAAAATTTCTTCTCTCCTATTCCAATGGTCAGGAATACAACAGCAGTTCCATTGGGTGGAAACCCATGTTTTCTGTAGTATCTAGGGGAAAATTTATCCCTGGCCTCTTCCTGTTTCTGGTGGCTGGTGGCTTTCTTTGGTTTTTGGCAGCATTACTCTGATCTCTGCCTCTGGTCACACTGCTTGCATTTCCTTTCTGGGATCATTATTCAGGCTATCACCAATATTTATATATATATATATATATATATATATATATTTTTTTTTTTTTTTTTTTTTTTTTTTTTTTTTTTCATACTGTTAACATAGAAAATTTTGTTACTCAATTTCCTAGTGTTAAGCCATTCTTACATTCAGGGAAAACAACTACTTAATAATCACTTTATCCTCTTTTGAAGTCTTTACAATATTCCATTTTATAGCATAACTACACTTCATTGAACCAAACTTCACTGATAAACATCATTTCTAGTCATTCTGTAGTAATTCATTATTATAATTTTATTACATATGTACATACAATCTTGGTGTACTTGTCCAATTATTTCTTTGTATAATCCTAGGAATGGAAAAACTGAGGCAAAATATACATATTTAAAAATATTCTATTTACCTTGCAAACTTGCATTCTAGAAATGTTCCAATATAAGATCTCATCTCTCACCTAAGACTGTTCACCATCCCTACCACACCCTACTCAGTTTAGAGAACTAACTATATTTATAAGAGGCAAAATACATCAGGTTTAATTGTTTCATTTTGTATTGCATTTATTATAAGTTGAACAGTTATTTTTTATCTTTATTACTAGTCTATTTTGTCCTGCAATTTTCATTCTTTTCTTTTTGATTTGCCAGAGCTTGTATATATTAAAATAATGGTCTTTTACATTAAGACAGTGACCTTTTTATGTAGGTTTGAGCTGTATTTTAGCTTTTTGTCATTTTTTTCCTTCCCCTCAACTCAGTTAATATTATCTTTAGTTATACATAAGTTTAAAATTTTTGGAAATAGGTTATGTATTTCTCTCACTATGGTTTCTGAGTATAAAATTATTTTAAGAAAAGCCTTTCTAATGCCAAGAATATTGGCCATTACTGTAAAATGTGACCTTACTTGTAATCAGAGAATGGTGAAGCTTAAGAGCATTCAAGTTTCATTTAGATATTTTCCAGGTAAATTCTGGGCAGCCTTGAGGGTTTTTTGTTTGTTTGTTTGTTTTGTTTTGTTTTTTAATACCACATGAATCCATCTCTCAATGCTGAGGCTTCTGCCACCTGTCTCAGGTGGTCAGCATAGAAATATTCTGAAGAATTGTACCACTTGACATCTTATATCAAATGACTGTTTAGTTATTGTTCATGTATATTCTGAGTTTATAAAGTTTGAGCATCCCCCCTCCCCTCTCTCTCACACTAAAAGCTAAAATTTCCTTAATCCAGATGCAAATAACTTTGATGAGTTATGGTTTGAATGTGAGGTGTCCCCCCAAAGCTCATGTGTGAGACAATGCAAGAAGGTTCAGAGGAGAAATAATTGGGTTTTGAGAGTCTTAACCCAATCAGTGAAATAATCCCCTGATAGGGTTTATAACTGAACTGTAGCTGAAGTGGTAGGTGTGGCTGGAGGAGGTAGGAATTGGGGGTGTGGCTTTGGGGTATATATTTTGTACCTGGAGAGTGGAGTCTCTTTCTCTCTGATTCCTGTTCATATGTGAGCTGCTTCCCTCTGCCACATTCTTCTGCCATGGTGTTCTGCCTCACCTGGAGACCTGAGGAATAAAGGCAGCTGTCAATGGACCTCTGAAACCGGGAGCCCTCCAACTTTTCCTCCTCTAACAATTGTTCCAATCACAGCAGCAAAATAGCTGACTAAAATGAGTCAGGGAGCAAATAGATCCCTGGGGAACTTCACGCAGGTTTAATCTCAAAGGTTATTTTGAGTCCGAACATCAATGACAACAAACTACTTAGATTTTATCATTTTGCATATTATTTTAATCTCAAGAATTAATGAAGAAAAAACCCTGCCTGATATTAAAACTTATTTGGAGATAAAGTCAAACAAGAACCTGAATTCACACAACAGTTCCAGACAATATGAGGGTATGTTTTCTTACTTCCTTATTTTTTATTGAGGGCCAGCAGAAGTCTAGACAAAGTAAAATGCTAAGAGATATGCTTTTATAATTGTTTATTTTTCTTTCTCTGAATTCTTAATCTTGTCCATATTTGAACCATTGGCATTCATCTTGATCACTTCTCAGAGCCATTTCTTTCCAATATTAACAAATATCAGGGGATGAATGAGAGCTATCAACTGAATTTTGCTCATGCTCGCCTCTCTTGGGGACTTTCAGGCTTCCCCTTCTAGTTCTTAGGAATCAGATCCTTCAGTGTCCCCGCCCTTTCGGCAACTCTCATCCCGGCTTACCTCAGTGAGGTGGTTGCAGACACGCAGTTTCGAACTTTTCCTCTATAGTTAATTTTTTTGAGGTACTGAATAACTTTATTTACTTTCTGCCTTAAACCTCTCCTTTTCTTTAATATTCTCATTTGCAATAAGTCAACCAGAATTGAGCACAACATGGTGTCTTCCCTTCATGGTACTGGCATGATTTCCTCTGACTCACACTGTATCAAGAAGCGATGGGGTAGTTGGTGACTTGTCTGCTTGTTTCATCAGTTGGACATTTGATTATTTCACTGCTTGTTTAATTGCACTTCACAGAGAGTTCTGCTCTCTGTTAGTCCTTATTATCATTTAAGTAGTATTTGCCAAATAAAGCTTTCTCTTAATCAAAGTGATTCAAGTCAAATATTTACCTTATTTTCCCCAACACACACATTTCTGCAGAGTATGTTCTAGAGTCATGCACACGTAATGTTTTCTTCTCCAGAGACTGCTACCATATCAGTCCTTTGTCTTATAACAAGTGGCTTCTTAGAATCCTAGACTCTGATATGGTGAATCAAAGGTACGTTAAACTTTGTCATGTGTTTCAGATACTTATGAATTATTATAACTCCTTTTTTTTTTACTTTACCTCTTCAATATCAGTTATTTTGGGGGAAAACATATATTGCTTTTTTTGGGTTACATCTGAATTTTGTAGTTTGGTGGTGTTGATTCTCCTTCCTCTTTGTCATTCCCTTGTATTGTATCATTATTAGATTATTATATTTATTTGAAAAAACTAATCCTGGAGAGACACTCTGCTTTTGCATTCATCTATTTTCTTTCTACTTACATACATAAACTATCTTTTAACTCCTGGTCACTTGATTTTGTTCTCAACTTCTTTGCCTTTGATTCTATGCAAGAGTCTCATATGTTACTCTGTATCCCAAAGCTCTGTTAAGATCAAAGGTGGCTTGTGTTTAAAGACTATTTTCTTCATCATGGCTCCTTTCTTCATAGAATTTTAATTGCTGAATCCCATTAGCTACAAAAAGAATGGGTAAAACACCAAATTTGAAGATTAAATCTCTCTGTTCAACTCTCAAAAATCAAATATCATCTTTATTATCCCTGGTCTTAATTTTTTAAATCAAAATGCGTGTTAGATGCAAACATGTTTCCAGATATCAAGTGGAAGTTTGATATACAGATAGATGGAAAAAAGATACAAGTATTCACTATATTCATAAAAATATGTGAACACTTTTGCTCAAAATGTAAGAAACTACTAGTACATTCTAGATTACATAAATTTGACCTATGTAAGTGCATATATATATACAAATATGTGTAAATTTAGGTATATATTTATGAGCATACATAATGAGGTGTAATAGAAACTAAGTTAAAAATTCTAGTTTGATCACTTTTTTACCTTGTGAAACTAAGTCACTTAAAAGTGTTCTGATTCTCAATTTTCACACCTGTAAAATGAGCATAAAGCAATAATGCTACCTCACTTGCTACAGCGGCCAACACAGGCTCATTCAACAGACTCTTTGAACTACACAATGCTTTGTAATTACTGACATTTAATGAGATATATACAAATACCCTCTCTATTCGTGGGAAAGGCCATCTCCTTCAAAAAGTATATTTTCTCAACAATTCAGCATATATTTTTCATTTATATCCAACATGTAACAAAAAATTGAAACTTTCTCTTTTAAAAATCAAATTGGTTTAAAATATATTGTATATCAATATATGCATGCATAATCCATTATATTTATTTTTGCATTATATATGGTTGTATAGAATATCTAAACATTGTGTGTGTGTGTATATATATATATATATGATAAATTTACAACAGATGTCAACTTATTTTCAATGAGCTAGTTCAGAAAACCCATATGGAAAGGCAAAACTTACTTTTAAAAGTTTCATCTATTTTCTAGGTGCTAGGTTTAGCATATCCAAAACATGATCTTTTGAAATAATGGCATAAACTATAAGTAAATAAAATAAATGAAATCAGAGAAATTCAATGTTAATACCTTTGATTAAAGTTAAATTGAATGATCAAACTGCAAAGATGCAACACAGGCTTACAAAATTAATCTACACTTAAATATGGTCTCTGAGGAACTGATATACTGGAGTGTCTGGAATGAAGTTCACCCTAGAAATGTCCCTGGAGAAAGCCCTGCGTATTCCTGAGTCAAACGTGTAGAACCACCCCCCATAGCACCTTGCTTGCTGAGACTTGCACAGATATTCTCTCTGATAGGGTTTTTAAACAGAAGTTGCTACTAGCCCTGCCTGAGAGCATCTGCAGTGATTTCACTGCACTCAATGAGCTGTGGTCAACTTGGATGAATTCTTTATCTGAGAAGCTCCAAGGTGAGGTTAAAAATATATATTTTTTCTTATTTGGTAAAGAGACTTCCAGTCTTTTTCAGTTGCTCTCAGAATAAGTAGACAAGGACAAGCAATACCCAAAAAATGTAGCTAGTTTACATTTCCTAAGGAAGCATTAGAAAGCAAACCACAGGATCTCTTCTTTCCTTTCCCAGACTCACATATGTGGCTGGACTGTCTTCCCCTAAACTTTCCATTTTCCCATCAAGAGTGAATCTGGAGCAGGCTTGACAATCGTTTCATTCTGATGGAATGCAGAAATTGGTGACCCAAAATATGGCACCTTGTTTTCCTTTTAAGCCGAAGGAAATTGTGAAAATTTCAGAAGAGGAATGTCTCTCTCCTGCCCCTCTCTCCTGAAGCACGCCATCACTTCTTTTTCCAATGAAGCAGGCTGAAGAGACTAGAATCCCCTTTCCTCCTTATTCCTTAAAGCAGACCAGAAAATCTAGAAAGATCACTCTCTGACCCTCTCCTCCTTTTCTACCCTGAAGATTCTCATGTAATATTATACCAGAAGAGAGGGAATATCACACAGAGAAGTTAAGAAGAATCAGAATCAACAGGTCTTGCAAAGTCCACCCCAACCCTAGGGTGTATCACCGTTATAAAGACCCCTTTGTCCTCCAGTCACTCTTTGGCATAACAGTCCATAAAAATACAGTATTTTCCTGGATCTCCATGTGTTTCTTTCTGAATCTTCCAGTCATGTAAAATTTTTATTACATAAGTGTGTATGCTTTTCTTTTGTTCATCTCTTTGGTTATAGGGTTGTCAGCCATGAACTTTACAGTGGTCAAAGGAAAGAAATATTTCTTCCCTACTATTGGTAACCAATAGGATGTATCAGAAGTGACAGAGGGACTGTGGAGATAGCTCAGCTGGTAGAGTGCTTGCCTTGCAAGCACAAGGCCCTGAGTTCCATCCCCAGTACCCCCCCCCAAAAAAAAAAAAAAAAGAAGTGACAGAGGATGACTTCTGAGGCTAGGTTATAAATAGTGACCTAGCTTTGGCCTTGTTCCCTAGGACACTAGTCTTCAGAAACCTGAGCTACTACATAAGAAATCTGAATAGTCTGAGGCTGGTGTGCTATGAGAAACCCAACACCAGAAGAAGCCACATGTCAGTGTGCCAGCCAATAGCCCCGGCTGTATCCCCGGGTGACAACCAAGATCACTATCAGTCCTGAGTCTACAGTGTCTCCAGATGATTCTCACCTCTTGCCTTTGCATCTTCCCAGCTAAGGCTCTAGACAGGGAGCACAGGCAAGCTCCCTATACCCTGTATGAATTCTTGACTCAAAGAAATATGTGGCTTCTTTTTGGTACTAGGGATCAAACCCAGGGCCTTGTGTAAGCCCTCTACCACTGAGATACTACATCCCCAACCCTCAACTGGTTATTTTATGTCTCTATGTTTGGGGCTAGTTGTTTCATAGCAACAGTGCTGGAATACCTCCCTTTGAATCTAGATTGGCATCCTGGCTTGCTTTAATCAATAAAATGAGAAGAAAGTAATAGTGCCAATTTTGAACCTAGGGCACTACAGGACCTTCTTGTTTATGCTTATGTGTTGTGGAGGATGAGAGCCATGTAGAACATGTCTCATCCCAGTCATTTGAGTTGAGACCAGCCTAGATAAACCAAGAACCAGCCCAAATCACACCCAGAACAGAGCTACCGCGCCAACCACTCCAGACAGAGAAGGAACAAACGTATGGTGTTGGATGCCACTAAGACTTTGTGGATGTTTGGGTCAAGAGATAACCAATACATCCCTTTTTAAAAATTAATAACACACCCTCTCTTGATTTCATAGTACCCTTCAGCTACTGTCTTTAATTTCTGCTTTTCTTTATAGCAAAACTTCTGAAAGTAGTTACCTACTGATGTTTCCACTTCGTCACCTTCTATTTTCTCTTTGATCCTGGTCACTTGACTCCTATCCCATCACTGCCCTGTACCTGCTCTTCCAGGTGAGCAGGGACTCTCATGAAGCCAGATCATTCCATGCCTTCATGTTGGTTGATGGTCTCGTTGAACTCTTTAGCATTATTCAACACGTTTCATCACTCTCTATTTCCAAACACTTTTTCTTTTAATTTTTTAGATATTGCAGGTTTTCCTCCTTTGTTGGCTATTCCACTTTAATCTCTTTTGCTGATTCATTTTTTAATTTATTTATTAAAATAAATTATCTGTTGAGTGCCTACTATGTATCAATTTTTGGGGGAGGCGTGTTACAGTCGTAGTAGTGAAATAGAACAAAAGAGTTGCCTTCCTGGACCTTATATTCTAGTGAGGAGAGACAGAATGCATATTGTGAGTATCCCCCAAAGGTCTGTGTGTTAAAGGCTTGGTCACCAGCCTGTAGCACAATTGGGAGGTCATAGAACCTTTAGGAGGTTGAGCCTAGTGGAAGGAAGTTAGGGGTCATTGGGGACATACCCCTGATGTTGGCACCCTGGCCCTTCCTCTATATAACAATAGGTACTATTTCACAAGTCCAAAGCAACAGGGTCAATTGACCCTGGCCAAAACTTCTGAAACCATGAGCCGAAATAAACTTTCTTTCTTAAACATTGATTACCTCGGGTATTTAGATACAGTGATGGAAAACTGACTAACAACAGGCAACTGTGTATTACACAGTGATATGTTCTAAGGGGAAAAATAAAGCAGAGGAAGGGGGAATAGATAGTAAGAGGGTTACTATTTTACAAAGGGTAGTGAGTGAAGTTCTCAATGAGTGGATGAAAATTTACATAGACACCAGAAGAAGATGAGAGAGCCATATATCTTCTGAGAGTGCAGCATCCCTGACAAAAGAAACAGCAACTACAAAGACCCTGAGGTAGCAGTGTGACTAGCATGATCCTCTGCCTCTTTTTATTCTCTTATTATATTTATTTTCAATAAATTGCTTCTCTATATTAGTTGGAAGTTTAATTTTTAAGAAAGCAAGAGCAATGAAACCATCCCTTACAGATATTTCAATTCAGCACAGCTGAGGCTATGAGGAAAGAAATGCCATCCATCTGATCATGGATATTTGACCAAGTCTTCTGGAGCAGTATCTCTGACCTCTATGCAAAGGTTACTCACTATTTATCTTTGATATTTTTCAGGGTATAGTTCCAGTCCCTTTTCTCTCTCTACACTCAGGCCTTGGGGGAGCAAAGGCATGGCCATGGCCTTAGATGCCATCTGTGTGCTGACAGTTTTTGAGTTGATTGTTGAGTTAAGACCTTACTTCTGCACTTCAGATTCAAATATCCAACTGGATTCTTGAAATCTCTGCTCAAGCATCTCAAACTTCAAATATATATTCAAAGAGATTTATTTATTACACCAACACCCTCAAAGCTTGAGCCCCTTTCCCCTAGTATTTTCACACTCTGGAAATAGACATCTACTCTACACAAGCCAGAAATTCAGTGTCAGTCTTGACTCCTCATCCTCACCTACATTTCAAGATCAATGTAATAATCTTCTATAATTTATCCCCAAAACATCTCTCAAATTCTTAACCTCTTTCCATCTCTACTTCTCCCATCCTGTGCCAAATCACCAGCCCTGAGTACCATATTCAAATTTATAGCCAATGGCAGTTACACAATGTGAGAGAGTAAAAGTGGACTAGACTGTATTATTTGACTATGTTCAGTTTACAATAAAGCAAACCTTCTGAAAGACTGGATATACATATATGCATATAATAGCAAGTTTGACTTTTCAACCAGTAATCAGTGATTTAGCTTACAGAAGGGTATTTGATCTGTGGTTTTGGATATGCATGTGTGGTGAGTTTCAGAAATTTTAATAAGCAAATTTTAGGTTGAGAAAATATTCAGAATGTGGAAAATCTCAGTGCTTTATGCCAAAGTCAATTTCATTTCTGTGATTTTATGATTTTTATGTGTTCTAAGATGAGGTTGACAACTCTGGACCATTCTTACTCTAGTCTAGCTTATTAAATTATTAGATTCCTGGTTTTTACAGTGTGAATAGAGACTTTTTATGTACATGAATAACTATTATTTTAATAATAACTCACTGTGCTAAAAATTGACATTTAAATTCATAAATAAGATCAGCTGCTGACCTCTTTCAGTGAAGAAAAGAACAAAAGGAGTTAGCAACTCATTCTGAGAGTCCACCTAAATCAATTAGGATGTTAAAATCATGCATAAAATAATGTTTAATAAAAATGCTTTAAAGAGAAAATTGTCTCATTTTAAATTGAATGAATACAAAAGATGACACGCAGTTCCTGGATCACTGCTATGAGGCTCTAAGACACCATACTCAGGCATTGCTAATAGTTCAATAGTAATTGGAATATTAACAGGACATGTCATTCTGATTATATAGAATATGCATCAGAGTATTTTACCTAACTCTTCTGGATTGATTGGTGAGTGGCAGAGAATAATCTGATTGTCACTTTTCTCAGTTCAGGAGCGCCATTTCAGTATGCTTACTCGCAGACTCGATTTGAAGACATATTCAAAATAAAATCAATGCGTTTATAACCTAATTAGCTGGTCTACATTGATTCATGTTCCAGATATTCAGTGTTCATAGCCTTATTGTTTTCACTAACCACCTGTAAATATATCCTGGGTGGCATGTTGGGTTAATGCCCTAGTCTTTCTCCCTGGGGGAACTGAACTAGCAGTGGCTGTAAGTCATCACTAAAGTCCTGTGTTTTCCAGTTTTCTCCTAGTCAATACATGCTAATAAGACTTCAAATTTATATGTCACTTAATCTCAGTCAAGTCTTGGGTTCTGTACATAACATTAGATTACAAATGGGTCTTGTTTAATGAATGAGTTTATTTTCTAAAAGTAAAGGGAAACTTGGCCTTTGAACTTTGACTCTCTGTGCCCCAGGGTATAAAAGAAGGGTCAGGAGTTCACTGGAACAGCTTCAGCAGAGCATAAGCCATTCTGGAATGTGGATCCAGTCACCTGTTCTCATCAAGCCCTGCAGGAGGAGACAGGTGGCCTTTCAACTTTGGCTGCCACAAATTTACCCACAAGTAGTCACATATAAAAAAGAAAAAGGAAATTAGACCATATGTTATTTCAACCTTCTCCTGACTTAGAAAAACAAAACAAAACAGAGTCCATACTATCTGCTCAAGAATGGTCATTCTTCTCTAACTACATCAAGTGAATTGATAAAATTTGCTTTCAAAACATGCACTATTCCTTAAGCTGGAGAGAAATGGCAAGTCTCAACTCTTAGATACAGAGGCAAATAGAGGCTTCAGAAATGTTAGTGGCTTTCAGACTTGAAGCTATGGCTCTGAGCTTGCTTAGGATGTCATTGATTTACTCATTCCATAGAGGTGGAGAGAGAGGATCAGGGGAGATAGGTTTAATTAATCTTAAATATCTGTGCAATTTAAGAATTGTAGGCCTGGAACAGTTCCTGTACTAACATGATTAGCAAATATTGACTTTTGAATACAATAATAACGTGTCATCTGAAACCCTTGATAAGTAACTTAAGTACTTCCTTAGCTTGCATCTTATTAAATTAGATGAGGTAGGGTTGAGGCACATTACACAAAGACACTGAAATGAAAAATCAGACCTAAGGATTTTAACATTGATTTTAAGAGAGGTAAAAGTCACAAAGAAAACAAGTATGCTTCAGTTCCACAACCTAGGCGTGTAAACTATCTATTTTCCCTAGGTAGATCTTTTTTTAAAGTGTGCAATAATTTTCACGGTGCAACTGTAGTAAACATTCACAACTTGTGACTTTATGACAGCTGTAATCAATCATCAGATTATGCATGATGACCATATAATTTCAGTTTTATGGAAGGTTAACTTACACAGATTATGAGCTTTTGATGTTAAAATATGGAAGAAAGAACCATGTCGCACTAGCAGGCCTGTGACTACAGTAAGGATAATCTACCCAACTCCCTTCATAAGGTTTAACTTAAGAATGTGTACAACACGTCAGCTATGAAAACAGTTAAGAGACGTGGCGCTGGTCAGCTGCGCCCTGACAGGTCTGACTGTATTGATTAGTTTTCAAAGGCTCTATGGCATGTGTACTCTACTTACAATAGGACTTGGAACCGAGAGGAGAAAAGCCCCCAAATGTCATCAAAGCAAATGGCCTGTGAATGTTGCTTCAAAGCTCGTCATTAGTTGCCAGGGTATTTGGCTGCAGAGCTTGTAAAGAGGTTTCTATGGAGAAGAAGGTATGACAAAATGCAATTCTTGGCAAGAAAACTTCTGCTCAAATAGCAGGACACATTAATTCTTACTTGATACATAAAATTAATTAGAGGATTAATATTCTTTATGAAATTTTGCCCTCCTTTTATCCTCTTTTTTTTTTTTTTTCCAAGCCAGGAATAGACCCCAGGCCTTTTTGGTTCTCTAATGAAATTGCAAATTGACTTGTGTTCAAATGGTGCTTGAGTAAAATGAACAATTAAAAATGTATTGCTAACAATGAGATGTATCAGCTGATCTCTTTAAGGATTAATTAGTTCCAGGAACAGTCGTTCTCATATGACAGACCAAGGGGAATAGAGCCATTGTGGATGGACAAGAAGTGTCAAAGAAGAGGTTTTTTAATGCACGTGTGTGTGCATATGCTCACTTGCTCAGGTGTAGTTTGAGAATACAGATACACATAAAAGCATCTTTACAGGCTTAGACCATAAAAATTGGCTGCAGCAACCTTGGAGATATTTATTCCCCCTCAGCTAGGATGATTTGACTGTGGCTGATTAGCGATCCATTAGTTAGCTTGAAGGCAGCCAACAGATTTCACTGATCGTAATTTATCATTAAAGCAGAGAAATGCTTTAGGTATTTAAATAATGTATGCAGATAAAATTCACTCTTATTTTTTTAATTACCCACCTGTACCCACCTTGTCAGATTCTTTGCCCCCAATGAAAAGTTGTCTCTGAGGAAATTTCCAAAGTTAGCAACAACAACAACAACAAAAGTCAAAAAGAAAACCTCTTCCCCTTGCACTTATCAATTCTGCATTTCACTCCACTCCTCCTCAAAATATTTGATATGTTTCAGGTTACCTTTACTGTGCTGAGAAAAACCCTGAAATTATTTCTACCTTTGCCGTTGTGGACTGAGGGCTTATCTTGCAAAATATGATCCCTCTGTCATTTCTTTAGCAAAGATTTCAGATACAGCAGGGATAAATTAGAATCCCCTGAGCCCACTACAACAGCAGGGGAAAATGAACAGGATCCTCTTCCTCAAGACCCTCTTCAACAGATGATGTTCTAGAAAATGTCATTTTTTCTTAGGCTGCCCTAAAGTCAGATCTTCTCACTGCCAGCATTGTGCCGAGTCAGCCTAAAAGGGCATTTAGCATTGAGGCATTTGGTAAATACGGCTTTATGGTGCTTCGTCCTCCCTACAGGGCATTCTGAAGAGATGAATAATAAGTGTGAACAGGAAGAGCAAGTTTCCCATTCTGTCAGATTAATTAGACTAGCGTAGAATGAAGTGAGGTTTGCCGTTAGGTAAGTTGAAGACATGTAAAGAAAACCATCTAAGCAATCTGGAAGGATTTTGAGAGCAAAAAAAGTCCCCACGTATTTTTGAGCGTTTGTGTAAGATATATGTGGTTAACTGTGCTGTGTATGAATGTATGTCATCTCTGAAATGGAGAATAGTCTTTGATTTTCTACAATGTGCAGAAGCATACATAGCTGGTGGGTTGAAAAAGAACACAATTCAAGAAACACCCACTTCATTAAAAAAAAAACAAGAGGCTTATCTTATCTGACCTGTTACTTATAGGAACAAACTGCAGTCCACACTGAGAACTGTATCGGGTGCTCATTAAAAGACCCATGAGAGCAGGTGGCGGGATATGGTTTGGTGGGTATCTCACCAGGTTCCAGCTGGGTGTTTTGAACCCAGACATTCCATAAACAAAGGCAGACCAGAGAGGCAGCTTCAAGGTGTTGTTTTAAATGCAATACCTGGTGGGTCATTAGGTTAAGTGTAAGTGACCTTTTGAGATACATTACCATATATTTCACTCTATTCTGGAAAATTAATTTTGGTCACTGAATTTATCAATTTGTGTATCAATAGAGCACCGACTACTTCCTACCACGCCCGCAAAGCAGGCCAGCCACATTTCTATGACACAAATTGATGTTTTCCTATTGAGTTCCAAAGTGACTGGCAGCTGCCAACCTATTCCTCCTAGTCAAGAGAGGTGGTTGTATCCTCACAAGCACTGGGCAGATGTCCCTTGGATTAAATTTGCCTTACTAAACCAAAGTATTTCCTGAATCACATCAGGGTTGGCAAGTGATTTTCTTTCTGCAAAGACAATAAGATCCCAAAACAGTTTTCATGCACCTGGTTTCCCCTCTCCTATGACTTTACCTTTCCACGTACCTTACTAGATTCAACTTCACTTTTTCTGACCTTTATTTTATTAATTCCCTTTCTCCTCTGCTTAACATTCATCAACACTGAACTGCATTCCAAGACATTTCTGTGAGAAGAGAATCTGTAATTGTCAATGACCTTCCCTCTGTGCTGCTTCCCATCCTATCCTGCAGCATCATGCTTAGAAGTCCGAAGCTAACTCTCAGTAGGGAGCTCTGTCCTGTCGTCAAGTTATTTTTCCAATTGATGCTCTCATTTCCTCTTTACTTTTTCTTTCTTCCTTCTTCCTTCTCTCCCTCCCTTCATTCTCTCTCTCTCTTCTTCTTTCTTTCTTTTTTTCATTGAAAGAATATAGGGAGGCAGAACCACCCTGCTTCAGAGTCGGAATTTAATTTCTCGTGTAACTGATAAAAATGTCTTCCACACAATGATAACTGTAAAATACATCAGAATACTTGTTCTGGCTGATGACACCAAGATAGGTAGGAGGCATCTTGTGGGCATCAGAAGATCTGTTTCAACTACCCACTTTTCCAGGAAGACTCAACTGCCCTTCAACCCTAAAAGCATGCCATCTCTCAAAGGAGAGAAATCCGTGCCCATGATGAGTAACACTCCAATTAAAATTCATCACGGGTGGCAGGCTTTATATCTTCCTTGGACAATGTGAATCATTTTTGATGCTGGGAAATGCACTTCATAGACCTCCATTGTGGCAGAACGTCTACTTCCACCAGAACTCGTTTTATATTCGTAAATAAAATATCACCTGACGTTTTTGTCACTTCTTATGTCTGGGTGCTAACAAAAATAATGGGAATGCTCAGAGGTTATGGGACATTGTTTATCAAGGAATGTAGGTGACGCCACGAAGTATAAGTAACGCCATGCAGCTGGATGATTGATCCCTGCTGCATATTTTAAAGCTCCTTTCATTGCTTATCGAAACCTTTTAGGTAATGCACTCCTCTCAGATATCATTTTATGTTTGAAAAGCTTTATAATTCATAATGAAAAGTTGCTTAGTTACCCCAAGTGAATCCATAGCTTCAATTATTCTCTGTGCAAATGGTTGGACTCCATTTTGACCAATGTTTATGGTGTTTGGCAATTTTTCAGTAGCTACTTTGCTCTGATATGATTAATTTCTTGCATAATACTCTGCTTTGCATGTGTAGAGCTGAAACAATCTTAGTAGAAAACCAAAGACCTTGTGTATTTCAGTTTTGGAAACATTTGAAACATAATATCATAATGTTAAGAGTGCCAGAAATAATACCAATAGCCTTGATAAAGACAACCATTAAGTGACATAGATGTGCTGATGAGACCTGACCCTGGGACAGCCACACTTGCCCTGTTTAGTGCTGTTTTCTCTGCCCCGAGAGATCCAGACAGGATAGAGGAAGAAACCTCCAAATTTACCAAATCAGATTCAATCCCTGGGAAAATGCTGGTGTCTTCTCATTGATGCCTTTTCCTAAAGCTAATTGTGAGTCTCTTTCTTGAATAAAGTTACACAGAAGACACACTCTTCCTTATCAAGTGGCTACACATGAGGCTACTGACCTTTGTGCAGAAATGACATTCATATCTGTCAAATAAGTGAATGAATTCATTTGGGAGCTGAGTGTGTGGTGACTAACTGGTCCTCTGACCTTGGGAAAATGCTTATCCTTCTGTGCTCTTAGGTGGTTCTTGACGCCCCATGCTCTTCTCTTCTTTGATGTTTCTGACGCTGTCCTTCTTCACCCCCTCGCCTTTTCTCTTTTACTCAATGGTGAATAATTGTGACATAACTGCCTAAGGTAGGAGGAAGCCTGCAGAGATAGAGGGGAAGAGCATGGGTTTTGAGGTCACACTCACCTGGCTTAAAATCATGATTTGGAAAATCCCTGGCCAACAGCCTTGGGAGAATGCTTTAACCTCACATGACTTCACCTCAGTTTCCCCATTTGAAGAAAATGAGATCAACTTACACACATACACACGCGCGTGCACACACACACACACACACACACAGCAAAACATTATTAGAATGAAATGAAAGAGTCTATACACAGGGCATGTTCTAAGAATACTCATTTATTTTATTCAATACTCCTGAGGCATTTCCTGAAGTGTATGGCAGATAGCACTTCAAGCATCTGAGAGACTAATGAGGTAGCTGCTGTTAATACACCCGTTTACAGAGGAAGCATCTGAAGCCCAAGAATCTTAAGTAACTTGACTTGGGTCCCATGGCTAGAAAGCACTATTTTCATTGCTATGAATACAGCCACAGGCCTGTGGAAGACCTGGGAACCAGCACCAATAGAGACAGAGACTTGCAGAGGGAAGGTCAGCCATTCACTCTTACCTTAAAAGCCTAGACAGATGTTGTCCCAGATGAGTAGCCTGGCCAGTACCACAGCACAGCATCCTTAGTGCTATTAAGTGATAAATGTTCAGGTAGCCCACGGGCTGAAGGCCACCAGAAGCCACTGAATTGTCTTTTCTTCATTTTGAACACACATATGTTCTTAATAAAAATGTTAAAATCTTTCCCTCTTGTTCAGATCTTCACCACTCAATATGCTCATAGGGCAGTTTTTATGATAAAATTAATTTACAGGGGAAAAGCCTATTTTTATTAAAAGATAACTCTTCTAGTAGCTGTGCATTATATAGATAAGAATAAATTTGTCTTTCCCTTTTAACATGAAAATTTGCTGAATCTTTCTCAAAGAGACAACATTTTCTTCTTCTCAGAAAAATTATATGAAATTATCACCATGGAAAAAATAAAGATCATCTGCTCAAGTCATTAGCCAAGTTTATTTGAAAGAGTTCTTTGCTTTGTCAATTTTACTGTCCTCAACAGATGTCCCTGAAGACAGTGGGTAACAGAAATTTCAAGACACAGGGAAGTGACATTGTCTAACTCAGTCAAATGGACAAGATGGAAAAGAAAGTAGCAGTCTCATATCAAAGTCTGTTGCCTGACCTAGAAAACAAAGACTCATCCTTACGATCATAGAGGATTATGACCCAATTCTCAGCAAGGCAAAATAAAACCAAATAGAGTGTATTTTCATTTTCTAAAGACTGATCAGGAAGAATAAATTTCGCCACAATTAATTTCTTATTAAGAGTTACACATAGCTAGAAAAACTGGAAAATCATTTAAAAACTGAAATATTTCTAAAGGTGCAGGTAAGTGTTTTTTCCTTCCCGCTTCCTACTTATAGTATTTATAGATGAACACATCCACTGTATCTGCAGCCCTAGGATGGCCAGATGCTCACAACTTCCAACTTGGAAATATGTGAATGTAAAGGCAGGATGTAAACTGAGCAGAGGAACATACCCTTTCAAGCACTTACATTCGAGACTAAATAAAAGTCCCAGACAAATTTCATAAAATTCTTCAAATACATGACACGCTTACAAACTAGAATCATTGTGAATTCCAATGAAAGGAACCAGATGAGGCTACATAATCAAAATGGTAATATCTAGTTCTAACTGAATTGTGCAAGAAGAGTATTTGCACGTGAGAATCAAAAAGTAAGAAAAAAAATGTAAGAAAGGAAGGCAGGGAAGAGACTTCTTAAGGCCAAAATCCTGAGATGAGATTCTACCGTGTAGATGTGAACAACAGGGAAGCCTTTCCACATCTGAAATGCCAGTCAGTGACAACAAAGATTGTGGGGTGTGCATCTTAATAATTCAGTTCACCAATTTTTTTTTAATGATTCTTCTTTCTCTATTTCTGAAGTAAGGTATTTTTAAAAGGTAAATATTGCCTCATGGGAAAAGAAGAAGACCCATGTATTGATAATCTGAGATAGATGATTTTTATTTTTTTAGGAATTGTTATGTCAAAAGCATATGCTGTGCCTGGTGGCCAATATGGAAATGTCAGGGGTTTAATTGGCAGCTGTGAGTAGCAGCACCTGCAAACAGCTTAGGGCTTGTTCCTGTGGTCTGGCAACATTCTTACTTTATGCTTTAAATAAAGGCTTACTCACTGGGACAGAAATAGCTGACAATGGATGATTGATGATTGCCCATCACGCCATGGCTGACATCTACTGTTCTGCAGGTCTGTTTACGAGCGCACACCCACATTTCATTAACAGGGGCATGACATCCAGGAGTGGACCTGCTACAGATGGTAAGTCAGTCATCGAGTTCGGAATACCTAGAAGAGACCAAGTTTTTGTCAACCTGGAAAAATAGAGCATTGAAGAATCAGCATGGCTTAGGAAGATGATTTTTTAAAATTCTCTTCTTTTCTGCTTGTTCTGTTCTTTGGGGCGAGTTTGTTCAGTTTCTTATTCAATGATACCAGATTCACTTTTGCATTTATCTGATTTATCATCCAAGTTGACTTTTCATTTGAAAGATGTGATATGAGGAAGAAGTATACAAAAGGAGTTATATATATAATTGTTAATTTATAGCATCCTGATGTCCAGGCACCTAATAAAGTTTTGCATAAAGTTGACTGTTTCAATTAGGGGGCAACAAAATGCAAAGAAAGAAATCCCTGGCAAATGCAAATGACTAACATGCATTTCTGCACATGGACATCCATTAGCCCACAGTGGGCCTCCAGGTCTACTGCACCAGCATCTGTGAAACAGCACTAGTGTAGCAAAGTTTTCCAAATAAACACCATTAAATTCAATCAACTGTGCACTAGTTAATAGTGTCTCCAAGCTCATATGTTCCAGTATGAGGTTACTAACACCTATCATGTCCCCATTTCTTCTATCCAAGTTCCCTTTTACCCAACTATCATGTTTTTTTTTGTTGTTGTTGTTTGTTTGTTTTTTTGCGGTGCTGGGGATTGAACCCAGGGCCTTATGCTTGCAAGGCAAGCATTCTACCAACTGAGCTATCTCCCCAGCCCCAACTATCATGTTTTGAAGTCAATATCTCCCTTGACTTTTTTTTTTTTCATTAATTAAAGTTTGACTTTTTCTGATATACCCAGAAAATTTTCATGACCTGTGATTGGCCCATGGGTTTTGGTTGTCGTTATTGTTATTTTCTTTGTAATCTATCTTTTAGATCCTGTTAGTTCCTCTATCCCATGTGGAAAAGTGATGAGCAGTGGTGCTAAGTCATGGAGTTTTGCCCTAGAACTTAGTTTGAGGCCATAACTGATTCTGCAACCACTTGTAAGTTTGTATTGTAAGCATTTCTTTAACCAAACTTGAATAAAACAGTCCATTTGTACCCCTTTCTAAATCTCACCAGTTCTCCTGAGGAAAATAGGGCAGGCACTAGCATGGTCACCTCACAGACAGAAAGACTGGACCAAGCCAGGCAACTGGTCCCACATCACACAACATTAGCTCAGGAGCCCCTGTGAATTTCCAGACTCCCACCTGGTCCTCCAAGGGTCTTTCCACTAGGCTTTTCAGGTGGTGAGGTTTATGGACTGTATTATCTAGATTACCTGCTTACGTTGTCCTCCACCAGAATGGAACCATAGCCAGAGAATGGTTGCCCTGTCAATGTCTGATTCAATCCCATTGTGTGAGTACCAGTGAACAAGGATGGAGTTCCAAGCATATGCAAAAGACTTCTCGTTGCTGTTGAAATGTTATTGCAAAACATGGAAGGTCTGCCTTGTCTCTGAAATGGCTGTCTTTGCATATGAATCCATCTAGTCATATTTCCAAGCACTTTTTTTTTTGCTATAAAATCTGCTGTCTCTCTTTTTGTTTAATTGCATTCAGTTTTACAATCTCTCCTTTAGGGAAAGCTGCTAATTATAATATATTTCAGCATAGAGAGAGGCAGGTGTTAGCTAAGATATAAGAGACCTGGTTTTAGCCTTGACAATTCATGTAGTTTAACTGTATTTCAGTTCAAAGTCACCAGACTGGGCAAGCTTGATCTCATCATTTAAGGCTTCCCTTGGTTTGCATGGGATCACATAACTACAGATTTGAACTTTGGAGTTGTATAATGACAAAGTGTCAGCAATAATGAGCAAAAGGTTTGAATTATGATCTTGCATACAAGAAAACCCAGATATCTATAAATCCAAATGAATAAGTCATAGAAAGTAGTTAAAATAATTTGAATAAACTGTCAGACTCTTTGGGGTTTATGCTCTCTGTGCGTTTAGTTAGCTGTGTGATTTTAGGCAAATCATTTAACCTCTCTGAGTTCCTCCTTTATTGGGAAATTGAGAGTAATTCCAGGGTATACATGCAGGTTGTTGTGAAGATTAAATGACATATGTTATGTGAAACATATCACAATACCTGGGTCATAGCTAGATATACACATTCTTTCTTATTTCCAGGGAGTAACTGTATTTAAAAAGGCAAAAATTTTTGGAGCAACAGCAGTGGCAAGAGAGCATAAAGGGTATAAATTAGAGATAGAGCCAGAGGCAAATTCTCCTCGAACACATATTGGCATTTCAGAACATATCTGAAACAAAAGCTTGCTTTGGAGACAAGCGGGTTTGCCAGTTTCGGCATCAGTCTAGTTTCCTTGAGCATAGTATTTACAGTTCAAACATCCGATCCCAGTTGTAAAAATACTCTCAACATGTTCTGGCGCTGTCTCTCTGTCTCTCTCTCCCTCTGACTTTCTCGTAGTTTGGAGATAGGAAGGGGCAGTATCATAGAATAAATGACCAAATGACTTAGTGAATGTCTCCCCTTTCCAACTGGGTACTCTGGCAGGGCCAATTCTGGCCCAGCTCTGCTGACTGTAATTTCTGAGCTGGCCTCATGGGGGCCTCCCTGAAAGTACCCTATGTCCTTCCTGGGAATCTGTCAAGCGCAGTGGTTCATGATAGTCCATGCCACTTCCCTATCTCTGGAATAAAGTAGGACACACAAGTAGAAACTGAGTATCAGTCGAAAGGAACAAATCTTTCCTGGTGATGAGTAATTATAAAGAACTTTCCCTGCATGTGTGCAATGCCCCTCTTCAAATGCTGCGTGGAGGTTCTCTGCATCGGCCTCATCTGTGACTCAATCCTCTGACTCTCCACAATCAATCTTACAAGTCTCCCTAAGTCCACTGTCCTAGTTGAGGTCTCTATGATCTTTTTTTTTTATCCTTTTCTTGGTACTGAGGATTGAACCCAGGAGGCTTTACTTCCAAGCTTTAGCCCCAGTCCTTCTTTTTTTATTTTTTATTTTGACACAAGGTCTTGCTAAGTTGCTGAGGTCCCCACTCAATTGCTGAGGCTGGTCTCCAACTTGTGATCCTCCTATTTCAGTCTCCCAAGTTGCTGGGGTGACAGGCATGCTCCCTATTTATATCACCTTTTGTTGAGACTACATAATGGGCTTCCCAAATACTCTTCCTGACCCCACTTTCTCGTTTTTCAAATCCATAATCCATCTTCCAAATTGCCATGGGAGTAATCTTTCTTGAAATCTAAACCTCTTTCATGGTCCACCATTGCCCACAGAGTAAAATCCAAGTTTCTTTGTATTACAAAAACCCTTTTCATGAGTTCACGCCCCTACTACACGGCCCGTGTCACCTCCTTCCTCTTCTTGCCCGTGTTCTGGAGATACTGAACTGCTCAGAGTTCTCTCTCCCTCTCTCCCCCCTCTTCTGTCCTTCCTCTTTCTCACACTCCTTTTCACTCTCCTCACTCTTTAAATATTATTCTCTGAGTACAATCTTTCCCTGTGACCCTCAGTCCTACTTAGGTTTGCTTCTTCCTTGACTTCCCCAAGGGGGAAAAAATTCGCTCCCTCCTCTGGGCTATATTTGTACAGATACAAATGAGATTTGTATATATATTACATGATCTGGTTTTTCTTTGTTTATATCTGTGTCCTTTACCAAATAGTAAGTCTTTGAAAGTGGGACCGTTTCACACCTTTTGGTATCTCCAGTCATCATCGTGGCCTTAAGGTACAAGGCAGATAAACTATTGTGTGTCACAAGCAGAGTTCCAGTTCATCTGGATGACTACATGTGCTAAACAAGATCCCGTGGGAATGAGAAGTCGGAACTCGGGCAGATGAAGAACTCACTGAGAAACATGCCTGAGACTGAAACCAATCCTCACTGGAGGCCTTTGGCAATGCCACCCAAACCATAGTTACTTCCCCTCCCACCCAATTTCTAGAACTCACCCAACTCTAATTAAAAAGCTAGACTTTTGATTGTTTAATTCATGTGTGCATTTGAAAACTTAAAAAATAATGTCAATGATGACTAAGAATTTTAAAGTCTGAGGTTTTCGGTCTTAACTGGTTCAGTCTCTAACATTGGCCGATTTCCATGGTCCTATCCTTCTCGGGAAACATCTTTTGTTTTGGACAAAAGTTACTTTTCTACTCATTTTGGGGACATCAAAAACAATTTCTAAGGAGAAAATAGCTAAAATAATTAAGAAACAAACTTTGAGGACTGGCGGACAAGTCCATGTCATCACCTCTTGAAATGGGAATATCTGGAGGGCCTGTGTGGTTCTTATTGCTGCCGTGGGGGGCCCATCTTCTCCACACTCAACCCCCGTGAGACTTGTAGTGCAAAAAATTCCTCACAATTTTCATGAAAAACCATTATATCAAGGGGACCATCATTCAGCTATAACAGATTGCTCTGGATGTAATGCCTTTCATCTTGAGAGCAAATGTTTCTTCGATCATTTTTTTTAAAGGGAGAAAGTAAGTAGTTATTTTGCACGCATGTAAAATGCAAATAGAATGACTATGGATGTTTGGGGAGCTCACACATACTAAGTCAAAAACAGCTTTGATTTAAAATTGAAAATTGGCAAGTGATCAGTCAACACTGGTCTCTAATTGCTTTTAGTGTCTTGACAAAATAAAAATGCTATATTAATGGCAGAGACATTTCTCTTTGAAAAGTGGCTATGGAGCATGCACAATAACTACAGAGATGTATTCCTTGGAATACATAATCCACATGCTCAGCTTCATACACATCTTCAGTACTGCAAGCCTGTGATTGACTTAAGGCATTTTAATTTTAAAAATGTTTTTCAAAGCGCCTAAACATATGTTCATACATTTAGTTATTGCATGGTATGAGATCGAAAACACACAACCTTAAAAAGAAAAGTGACTCTCTGCGTGGTCATACAATGGAATATAATGGAAACCAGAAAGGAGAGGATTTGTGTCATTTCATAGGCAAGGGGAGAAAAAAACAACACCACAAACCTTTGACAATTCAGTCATGTTAAAATTAGGAGACAATACTGACATAAGAAAACACACTTGACAGTAAGGTAGCAAAGTCCTTCTGAGTCACAGCAGGTCTAGACAGCTCCCACAGCTGTGTCTGCTCTCTCGCAGAGTGATGTGTGGCCCCTCCTAGAGGGTGGTGTGAGCTCAGAAGAGAATGTCAGCACAGGGTCTTAATTAATTTCCTCCTGCCCTGGTGTCTGTGTCACAGTGGTTTTGAATTGGCTGGGAAGCAGCTTAGTGGGAAAAGCCACAGGTGCGTGACACCTCGACCCACTAAATGCCAGGGCACAGGACTCCCCCTAAGGAGAGTGCACCTGGGCCCTCCCCGGCAGGGCACCCAAGGCCCTGCCTTCCCTCGGGGCCAGAGTCAGCCTGATGGTTCACCCGGCTCCTTTGATGCTGTGCTTGGTTGAGAATGCTTCTTGACTGGCGTTTGTGCCTAGATGCAACCCGAGAGGGGCTCTGAAGGCTGAAAGGCCACAGACCAGGATCTCTATGCCTGGTGACTCTACATGTTCTTCAACTCTCCAAAACAAATAAGGTATTGACCTATATTCTCAAATAAGGAATCCCAGCATCCTATGGGTAAGGCAGTGACAGAGGTCTAATGGTTCTAAAGACAGACATCAGAATGTCTAAAGAGAATATTCTAGTAAAATGCACTGAACATAAGCCAGAGAACTGAGTACAGCTATTTACCCATGGAACCCGTTCCCCAGATATTTATGGTAAACAATGAGGCTAGATCATATATGGTCTCTTGTCTCAAAGGCAATATAGTCTTTTTCTTATGAATGTCTCCTGTGACACTGATAATCTGCCTAGACCAGTGCTTCACAGTTCAACTGACAGGGGGCTGGCAACGGGATGGTGACAGGGAGGGTCAGTGTTGCAGTCCTGTTATTAAAGATGGGGGCTTCCTTTACTGAAAGATGGAGTTCTTAATGGCAATGAGAATCACCTTGGGGCTTGGGGAGAGGTAAAGTTGAAAAATAACCTTGCATAGTAAACTTGTTAAGGGCAGGAATACGATTTGCAGTAGTCTCATTGAGGGCAGGGACTTTGGTCAGAAGTGCCTTGCTCTGCCTCTACTGTACATCCAAGGCAAATTGTGCTCTAATTAGTTGACAAAATGGAATTCGTCAACACACACCCTCCCCTCCTTTGGAAAGCAATCTTCTGGCCTGAGTTTGGAAAGCTGGACTCTGGTTCTGACCTTGGATGGTTAAGAAGTTTTCAAGCCGTGGCATTTCCTCCTGAGCTGGGCCACCGGTGCCACTGTGTTGAGGGAGTCACGGAGGCAAGGGTTTTGAAATTACCAAGGACAACTCTTCAGGCTCTCGTTTCTTGGTCCGGAAAGTGACATTGTCGCCGATGTGACAAGATGATTTCTAAGCTTCCTTGATTTCTGACACAAACCGCTCTGTGATTCCGATTATCATTCTTTGTAAGTGCTTCCTCTTTATTTTTCCGGGATACTTGAAAGAACGTGAGCTGTACGGTTAGAAGCTGAGCATTTTAAATTCCTCTGTAGGCGAAGGTCTCCGTCACGTGGAGCACTGTTTGCAAAGGCAGTCGGGGCCATTTTTTTCTTGTTGGGACTGAGATGGATCCGCGGGGCTTGCCCCCCAAGTCCCCATCACCCACACAAGCAAACCGGGGACTGGGAGATTTATAGCTTCTCTAAATGCATCATTATATCATCATCATTGTCATTGTCATTGTCACGGTCACCATCATTATCCACATTTGGTTTCTTTCTTTTTTTTCTTTCAGATTTAATCTTATAGGCCACACTGACCTGGGTTAAGAATTTTTCAAATATAAATGGTCTAAATGTTACTTGGCAAAACAAAGACAGAGTAAGTGATTTTTCCAAATCTCTCTTCAGGCATACCATATATGGAAGGTTTTCTTTCCAGGGGGATTTGGATTCTCATTAATCTATTTCTCCTTTCAACAATAAAATGAAAAATGGAATGAGATTATCAAAATGGATAGCCTGGTGTAGACCTGATAACATGTTTTTGAAAAGTGGTTTACATTTGACATCAGTTAAGCTCTTTGGGCCAAGGCGTCTCAGGTCTGCTCTGTGAGGCCTTAACTTCACTCCCAGCTTAGACACAAATATGCTTTATTGGCTTCAAACGCCTCTCAAGCCAGTTGGAAGGATGGATGAATTCCTCGTGCAGTAAGTATTAAGTCATCTGCAGAACTATAAATATCCTCTTGCCCTATCTTATTGAACACTTACAAACATTTTCGTGTGGTATGCTTTTTCCTTAACCTGATGTATATTTATTTTAAATATTTATTCCTCTTACACATAGTTCAAAAGGTAGGTGGCATAAAGTGAGCAACTAAGGTATTCTAAATCTGATGCACCTTCCTCTATACCCTTTAGGACACATAATTATAAAGTCCAACTGCTTCTTACAAAGGATTTTTAACAGTCTTAATGGAGTGAAAAGTCCTATTTTTTTGTTTTTGTCATCACCAGAACAATGGCAGTCAAAACAGTTAATGTACAATTAAAAAAAATCATTTTCATGTAGTTATGCAGAATATGTAGAGTCGTGAGGATTGTTTGCAACTCATAGTGAGACTGGCAGAGTGACTGAGTCTGCTGAGGGCAGACTCTCACTGACTCCTTGGCTGCAGGTGGGCAACCTAACTGACTTCCCCACCTGGACCCAGTAGCTACCCACAGTTAAACATCTGCAGAAGCAGAATTACTGACTAGGGGTATTTCTCTATCAGCCATGTTTCCGTAAGTGGTAGACGTCTTGCTTTATTTCCACCCAAATCCTGTTTCGTCAACCAAGAAAACTAATAAAATAAAGGCCACTCAGAACTGATGTTTCAGGATGTGACTTGAGAACAAGGACGTCAAGCATGTCCGAATGGAGGCTTTAAGGCCACTTGTGTGCTTCCACTGCAGTGAGATGAGACGATGTTGCTGTGATGTTTGCTACTCCCTGATCATTTCTTGGTCTAATTGTTTGTAGCTCTTTACAAATTCTCACAGTAAACCCAAGTGAGAAAGAAACTCTTCATTTCCCTTACCCTGGGCAGTGCTTATTAAGTAAGACTACACTGAAGACTCAGTAATTACTTGGTTAATTAGAAAATTTGGTAACAATTATTCATTCAATTTGATCAATATATTCATTATTCAAAATAACCAAGGGATTGCCAAATTTCCATTCTGCTTTTTGCTTGACATAGCTTTGCAAAAGAATTTAAGGACTCAGGGTATGCGAGAGTGTGTACAAGGCTGAACCGCTGAAAGGATTTGCCCAAGGTCACATAATGGTTCCTTGTCATTTCCTTTATTGTTTGCCCTCAAATCCTCTTTTTGTAGTAAGCAAAGGAAGGGAAATGACGCTGGCTTCCAAATTTCATTATAAAAGCTTCCATTTAAAACAAAACGTATTGCATATTATAATTGCAACCAGAGCCAGCGAGGGTAGTGGTTTTCAACCTTGTAAGAACTTGGGGCTGCTCTGAAATGTGGTTGACTTCAATGGACCCATCATCCTCTAACCAGGCTGTGGATAATAGGGCATTTTCAAAAAATAGTGACACAGTGCAAAACACAAAAACATTTCATGTCTATTTTTTGGTTAACAAAATACACGTAATTTTCTTAACCAAAAAATTATGGCAATAATTTTACTGTTCTTTAACAGTAAAGTGTTCTGTTTTCCCCAAAGTCCAACTTTTGAGTTTGTATACATAAAACTGTTTGGAAAAACAAAAACACAACTGTTAATTAAAACCTGTTTTCCCCCAAAACAACAAGCTGTTGAATTCAACTGTTTTTTGTTGTTTTGTTTTTTTTGTTGTTTTGTTTTTTTAATGCTGTTACTGCTGTTGTTTTAAACCTGCTTGTGGATGTAAACACAGCTTCTGGGCCTTTTTAATAGGTTTAAAGGAGTTCAATGAATTTCCACTATGACAATAATGACAACTGACATTTACCCAAAAGTTTTCATGTGCCAAGACTGGTGCCAACCACTTACATCCACTGCTTTATGTAATCCTGCCTGGAGAGGCAGAAATTACTATCTTCTTTTTGCAAGGGAACAATTAATGATAACAAGGTCAAGGACTTACCCGAGTTCACCCTGGCTGGGTTGTAGAGGAAGCACTGAGCCCAGGATTCAAATTGTTCACTCAACACTGTGACATGGGTAAAGCACTGTCCTCTGATTCATACTGAGGTTGTGAGCATCCTAATAGTCTTTCCCACCATTACCAGTAATTCAACAAAGAACACTTGGAAAATATGATTAAAATATAGAATTCTCCACTAAATTAAATTCAAAATCTCTTTTACCCGTGGTCATGAAACTTGTAGAAAGCACCCAGCTCCTGAGGAGTTATTATGCGTCTCTTTGAACTTTAATTACTCCCAGGACTGTGATCTGCAAGGCAAAGCAAAAGAGGCAATGGAGAGCAAAGTAGAAGTTGAGCAAAGAAAAGGAACATAGCCAGTTTTCTCCCTCACCCTCCAATTTCCCTGTTCCTTAGGCCTTCTTCCATCAAACGAAGACAGGTTTCATGTGCATGGGAATTGACGTGGGCTTCTTTCTGAAAATGTTTCAAGACCTCCAGTTGAAACTTTGGACTCCAGATTGACACTTGTCTTAACACTACCCATGAGAGGACAAGATCTATGGCTGGGAGTGGGGGGTTGGGTAGCTTAGGGATAGAGCACATGCTTATAAGGGTTCATGGGCTCAATTCCTATCCAAGTAAGGAAGAAAGGAGAGGAAGAAAAGAAGCAAAGAAAGAAGCAAGAAAAAGACTGAACAACATTAATCTGTCTTATGGGTTCCCTTCTGTGGAAATAAGAGGATGTTCTTGTTGGGATAAACAATTCAACCTTAACTTTTCCCTTAGTACCCTCGGGAGTCAGACTTTGGGTCTCTGGAAGGACCCTACTCCTTCTCTATCAACAATATTCACCTGTCATGCACCAGAAGTCTTAGTGGGAGAGAGACAAATCCTGAGTCTCCTTCAGGAGCTATAAATAAGGGAGTTCTTCCTGTTAAACTCATTACATTTACAATAGCCCACTGGGGACACCAGTTGTTTTCCTAAAATAACTTCCTTTTATGTATGTGAAGTTGAAAACTTTTACTAACAATTTCCAGGCTTGTTCCAAGACTTTTCACAGACTCGTCATACCTAAAAGATTCTCCATGCAGCTTCAAGGTTTTTAAAAACCTTGCAATTTTACACAGGACTAAGAGATGAGATCTTTTCTCCCCCGAATAAGATGAGGCATACCAACCAGGATTCCTTGATCACTTTTACTTTTGGACCCAAGTGAAATGTGTAGATTTTTTTGCCAAGTAATACTTGCCCCAAATAAATGCAAGAATGTTCATCTTTATTTGATATGTCCCTGGCCATGAAAGACATCCCCCAAATTAGAATTTCTTTTTAAATTCCCTCTTTTAATATCCAACTATGCACATACCCAACAGGAAAAAAAAAAAAATACCACAATGGATTTACTTAATTTACATAAAGGTAAATGATATTTTTAGAGCCTTTCCAATATGCACATAGACTAACCAAACTACATATAATATATATATATATTTATTTAAAAATATACATATATATGGATGAATGGAAGTGTACCTCTTCAGCTCAAGTAGCAACAGTGACCTCTAGTGTGTCTTTTATTTTTCTCACTGTACAACTTCAACTCATTGTTTCCTTAACCCTAGGGCATTATTTAAGCAAAATTTTCCAGTTCTTATTTGGTCTAATTTCTGTATTGACTCTATATTCTGACAACTGATTCTTGAGAGGTCTTCTTTGATCCTGGTAATGTATGATAAAGTAATTGTGCCTTCATTAATGACTGTAATTATAGCACATAAAGCTGTCATTTAAACGAATAATCACACCCCCTCTCCCCACCAAAAAAGTCAGCCTGATTTGCAAGATGAATTTAACTTTGGCTGAATAACTCCAAGCTGTGAGCCACAAGCGTCCACAAGCAACCATGTATGGTTTGTAAGACTGCTCATTTCTCTTTGATGAGAGTCCCTGGTTCTTTTTATTAAAATTAACTTAAGAGAAAAATCAAAGCATCTGTCTGATGGGTAAAGCACTGTTTTGGTTCTGGGGCTTTTGCCTTAGATATGTGCTGATGTCAGGGCAGAGCCCGCAAGAATGAAGTGGCACGGCCCTGGTAGCTTATGTCAGCACTTCCATTCCAAGTTCCTCTTTTCAGGAGTTTATAACACAGCAATAAAATTTATTATGGGCTGGGACTTGGCATACAGGAGCCTGGGTGAACACTGTAAAGTAGTTTGGATTTTTTTTTTTTTTTTTTTCTTTCCAAGCCAGTGTTCCAATCTGTTGGGTCCCATATCCCTTTAGAGGGAGTTCAAAATAAAAGTCTGCTCTCATCCTGTCAGTTGGCCTTGGCTTCCCCTTGGTCTTTGCTGCCCGTGGTCTGTCTGTCAGAGGCAAATTGCAAAGGACTCTCAATTTGCCCAATGGTGAACTCTTTTAGAATGAGTGGGAAAGGGGGGGAAAACAGTAATAAAGGAGTAAATGTTTCCTGTAAATGAAAGAGGCCCTTGGAATTGTAATTGTTGGAAAAGATCCTCCAGGGTAGGAGAGGGAGACATGAAAAGGTATTCAAGATTGTTTTCTATAATTGGGTGATCTTCAGTGCCCCCCAACAGCTGGGCTTGTTGGCAAACAAGAAGCTGCATGTGGAAAACATGCTCCAATCTGTGTAAATGAAGCAAGGCATTAAAAATAAGCATCATCCCCAGGTTAAAAAATAAACCAAAACATGCAGAACACAGCCCTGGAGAATCAGGCAGAAGGATGAGACTATGCAGCCTTACATGCAAGTAATTTTTTTGTATATAAAATAAATAGTGTAAGCTATTTCCTTATATTTAATACAGACCTTATTGTGCATGTCTCCCTTGCTATTGTCTTCTTGTTGTTTCCCATGAAAGTGTGTGTCTCAAGGACAGTTCTGAGATGACACCTATCCAGAGGAAGAACAAACAATTGAATCAAGAATTGATGAATCCCACGGGAGGAAATTAATTAGGGCCATAGAGCACTCGATAAAGAATTTCAGAGTTGGAAGGAACAATAGAGCGTTGCTTGACCAACCTCCCTCATTTGCAAGTGAATAAGGTCCAGGATGTTAACTTATCCATGATCAGAGCCAATATTAAACTTCAGGATCAGTATATCCTTCCAGCATCTGTTCTGATTGGACAGTGCCCAGGATGACTAGGATGACCTGGTCAATGGTTCTTGGCCGCTTTTGAATATCAGCCCCACCTGTGGTCACCTGGCCAGTGTGTGGCAGTCAACTGCATTCTGAGCTTCTCTGTCGGTTACCAAGTTGTTCAGGCTTCAAAATTTACAACTTGACAGACCAGCCATAAACTTTCTTAACCTGCACCAGCTTCACTGCTTTGCCAGATCAGACCCACCTGGTTAGAAACTGCCCTGTGTTCATTGCATAAAACCCACCACAAGGGCTGGGGAGATAGCTCAGTTGGTAGAGTGTTTGCCTCGCAAGCATAAGGCCCTGGGTTCAATCCCCAGTACCGCCAAAAAAAAAAAAAAAAAAAAAAAAAAAACCCACCACAGGATGAATGCTAGTAGCCCTTCACCAGGTGATCTGCATGCTTCCCAAGAGCCAATGGCATCTGCAGTCTGTCTTCATTTTTTTTTTTGCCTTTTCTTTCCCTCATGTTTTATTCTTGTCTTTGAGTCACTGTCTCTGCTAGCTTCTTGTCGAGAGTGCTCTTGGTAATAAGTCCTCTAATTTGTAAATTCTTGCTGTACTTAATAGAGAATTTTTATATCTACAATGTAGGTCTCGAGGCAACAGTAACTCAATAAGCAAAGTTTGAAACCATCCCTTTCGACTCCTCTGCTCCTTCCCTTTGTGGTACCCTATTCACCCATCACCTGTGTGCCTGAGTGTTCCATTCTTGTTCAGTGCCCAGAGCTTTCTGACACTCCTACCATGGCAGTTGTGAGTTAGTGATAGTGGGAAGCATGGGACAGGTGAGAATGCTGACTTGGGATTTCTGCTCAGTGTCTTGTTGACAGCTCAAGATTCTATTTCCCAACCACAGCTCTGGATTTTCGTTTGACCACCACTTTCACGTCCCAGTCAGTTTCTATCTCAGAAAATGAAAACTCCATCCCACCCATTACTCAGAATTATCTGGGAGTCATTCTTAATTCTTCACTCCCACTAACTTCTGTATTTAGTTCTTGAATTTTATCTGCATAGTTCACCCATTTATCTGTCCATCTCTCCTCTTCATCCAAACCCATTACATCAAACCTCGTTGCACATCTGTTGGATTGGTCTCCTCCCCCTCATCCTCCCCTCAGTAACTGTGCTCCCAGATCACTGCCCTCTCAGGCTGGGTTCCTACCACATTCAAATAATCCAATCCCATCACAGTGGTCTGCGTTGATTGCATTTCTCTCCTTCTCACCTGTGTTTATACCTCTCTGGGTACTTCCTTTGTTTTTTTTTTTTTTTTTTTTTTTTTTATAGTGCAATGTTTTTGCTTTTTTTTTAATTTTTTAATTTTTTTAAATTTTTTTTTTACGTTTACATAGGGTAATGATGTTTATTTTATTTTTCCCCTCGCCCCCACCCCTCCCACCCCATGCAGTCTGTCTTCAAATGTGCTTACGTCATTGTACTTTTTAACACAATTATGTCTTTTAACAAACTATCACACAAAATATCAAAGTGCTTTCATGAATCTGTGAAAAACTGAGCTAAGTACTTTGAAAAAATTTAATGTAGGTGCATTTTTCTAAAAAGTGAGCCATTGAAATAGGGGTGGGTAAAGCAACTGTGAAAAAGTAAAAAACTGTTAAAAAGTTGTAAAAAATGGGGACAGTTTTTTGGCAGTCAAATTGCTTCACAAGTATCATTAAATTTTCTCACAGAAACTCCAAACAGGGAACTATAGAACTACATTATGGATGTGGTTTATCTGAGAAAGATGCTGTGGAATTCCAGAGGAGTTCACTAGATAAGAAGTGGTTGTGCATTACAATAAATGTTTAAGTATAACATCATTTTAAATCATTCCCCACTTGAAGTAACTCTGGATGAACTGATTAGCAAGAGGTCTTATCACATGTGATAAGAGGGCTCTTCCACGGGGCTTAAATCCGCTGTCTTCACAGAATTCCAGGGAGGACTGTGTGAGTTTTCAGCACTGTGTGCATTTGAGGATTGGTTGGGGTGGAAGAGAAAAGCAAGGGAAGGTGGTGAAGATTTTGAAGAGGGAAAATAAGGTAAATTTGAGTGGGTCCCTTAGAAATGGTGTAGATTAGAAGGCAACTGGTAAAGATTGGACAACGGACAATAGCACTGTATGTCAGTGAATTTAATTGTGAGTGATTATCAAGCATGCCATTCTAGAGTCATGCTATACAGTCATCAGTGTGGGCACGTGCACAGATCCCTTACAGTCGATTCCCTTCCTACCTCCCTCTACACTTTCAGGATATTTGTGGACAGGAAAACGTTGATATGTCTGATCAGGTTACTTGCAAAATTTTTTGTTATTGATTTTTTTTTTTTTCTGTCTTCTTCTTATCTCCCTTGGAAGATGCTGGATCATTCTGTGTCAGATTTGCCAGGATCTTTCCCTCCCCAGGTCTTTCCATTAGGCTCTTTTGGTGTGTTTGTAAGAATATTATGAACATAATGCCGGATATGGTTTTAACTACCCTACTGAGTCATCACTCTATCTTTTAAAGACAATTTGATCAATTAGAGCACAGTTCTTTTGCTAAAATCTCTCTCTTTTTTTTTTTCTTTAAAATGCTTCAGTTAGGGATGGAGACATAGTGCTCAGTTTGAATCCTCTGACTTTTGTCAATTTGTGTCAGACCTTAATGTGTTCTTTCCTTTTCAGTATAAATAACACAGTAGTTCTTTCTTTGAAAGCAACTAAAAACTGAACTTGTATTTTTAAATACGGAAAATGGATATCAGGAAAGAAAGCATCTTTCCTTTAGAATCTCTCTTGAATTCACAGCTTCAGTTCTTACCTTTATTTTCTCTCTCTCTTTTTTTTTGGTGGGTGGGGGATGCTGGGGATTGAACTCAGAGGCACTCAACCACTGAGCCACATCCCCAGCCCTATTTTGTATTTCATTTAGAGACAAGGTCTCTCTGAGTTGCTTAGCACCTCACTTTTGCTGAGACTGGCTTTGAACTCACAATCCTCCTGCCTTAACCTGGTTTTGAACTCACAATTCTCCTGCCTTAGCCTCCTGAGCCACTGGTTGCCTTTCTTAAAGGATCCTTTTGAGATGTTTTTCTTTTTTAATGCTCTCTGTTGTTTGGCAAAAGGAAAAATACCCATGGGATGAAAATAAGAGAGACCTTGATTTTATTTCTGATCACTTTAGGTACCTCTCATATCATCAGGGAACTTTTAAAGTTTACCATTGTTACTGCATCCAACAGAGACACTATTGTGCTATAGTGCCAAAATAGAGATGTTCACCACAGTATTGTTTAAAATAGCAAAAATTAGAAGCAGCATGAATGTACATTCATAGGGATTTTGGTAAATAAAAATAGTGAAATAATAGTGCAGTAATTCAAACAAAAATATTATATATACCCAGATTACAAAAAAGAAATTGAGTATGATCCTATTTACATATAGTTACAACTATACCTCTGCATCTACACACACGTGTGTATATGTATGTATGTGCACACTACACATATGAATTTGTACATGAGCATATATATATAAAAATAGGTTCATATATATTTATATATATGTATGTGTGTGTATATGTGTGTGTATACATGTGTATGTGTGTTTGTGTGTTTGGTGTGTGTGTGTATATATATATATAGAGAGAGAAATTTTAAAGGGCAGGCACTGAAATGATAATAGTCCCCACTACCTTTGGGTGGTAGGATTTATTTATTATTGTTATTCTTATTCTTGTTCAGTTACAAAAGAAACGAAAGCTTCTTAAAAAACTGCAAAGGCTACCCCTGCACAGCCCACTGGGGTAGAGATTGACCCTACACTTATCCCCATATCTCTTCTCACACCCTCCCCCACTATTCAGGTTGGAAAGGAAACTCCTTTCCCAGCTTCCGTTGTGGCCATGTGACACAATTCTGGTGGCGGGGTAAAGTGCAGATGCACTGATTGCTAAAAGAAGAATTGATGGCAGGGAAGCAAAAAGGAGAGTGTGGTTAAAGGTTATTATGGTGGTCCTAGTAAGAAATGGATTCAACCTCCCAGAATTCAGGATTGAGGAAGAGGGATGAAGTATATTTTGGTACGATGCAGGTAAGAAGTGATATGTGTAAGATAAAAAAGACACATAGAATGCCATTGAAATTCAGAGGCTGTGCTTGCCTCACAAGCACAAGGCCCTGGGTTCAAATTCCCAGCACCACAAAAAGTAAATAAATAAGTAAATAAGTAAGTAAATAAATAAATAAATAAATAAATTCAGAGGCAGAAGGGATGATTTTCAGCTATGAAGATCAGGACTGGCTTTGTGATTAAGACTTGTAGTTCAACCTTGAAGAATTGGTAGAAAAGGACTTTTGAAGTAGAGGGGCAGAGAGGGTTGGTGGATGGACAGAGTTATTCTGAGAAAGTGAACTGTGTTTTGAAGACCCAGGCTGTGCCCTACAAATGAGGCATTCTTTTAAGCCACTGTACTAGGTGAACAGGCCTTCAGGGGGATATTTACTTCTTTGTTCCTAGAACCTGTGAATATTATCTTACATGACAAAGGGTGAATATCATCCTATGTGTCAACAGGTGTCAAAAGAGAGAACTTTTCCTGGGTTATCCTGGTGGCCCCTGAAGGCAAACACACATATCTTATAAAAGGTGACTCACAGAAAGATTCAAAAGAGACATACTGAGACCCAGAAGAGAAAATGGCAAGGCAAAGACAGAGGCAGAGAACAGGTCACAGTCCAAGACTCTGCAGCCACCTGAAGCTGGAAGACGCAAGAGACAGATTCTCTCCTACAGCCTCAGAAGGAACATGGCCGGGCTAATGGCTTGATTTCAGTTTAATGCTACTGATTTCAGATTTCTGTCCTCCAGAACTGTGAGCTAATAAGTTTATTTTGATTTCTTTAGCCATCAAGTTTGTGGTGATTTGCTACACCAGAACCTAATGCATTCATATGTATATAAATGCATTATTTGGAAAAGTACACTGAGTACATTATTGGAAAGGTACACTGAGTTATTATGTCACCTATCTCTAGAGAAGTATTGGCATAGTTTTCAAGGAACTTTTGGAAACTCAACACCCTATTTCCAATATGCAACTTTAGTGGGAGGACTGCAGGACCATGTCTGGTGAAGGGAAAGATACTTCTGGTTAGGAATAAGCTAGCCCAGCGCCATGACAATCATGACCTTGAGAACACTGCTGTTCTCATGAATGCTTTTCCACCATTGAGTTTAGGTGGGTGTGAGTCCTGTCCTCATCCTGTGACCTAGAGCATGTCATTTGAGGGCCTTTCCATCTCAAACATTAATCAATGAAATGGAGAAACTATTTACTTCATAAGTTGGGTTTGAATATTAAAGAGAATAATATATGTGAATGCATTATGTAAATTGTAACACATTATGAATTCTGCAGCATTATTATTATTTTCTATGCCTGAGACCTTGAAGGTTTCAGGTTGAGAAGGCAAATGACACCCCAGCTCGGATGTCTGTTACCTCACTGAGTTTTTGCAAAGATGAAACAAGGAGAGATTGCTGCCATTTTCAAAGGCAGACCACGTGCCAAAGTTGTGTGAAATGTCACTTCTTCCTTTGTAAAACTTTTAGGATGTAGGGATTAGAACCTCCATTTTCCCGAGGAGTGATGATATGTTGGAAGACCTACCACAATCCAGGCATGACACATAGTAGGTACTCAATAAATGGTGACTGATACTCAACTTGGTCCCCACTGGGCCTTGCAGTTTCTGTTTCAGTTTTACATTAGGCCTCATCTATTGCTTAAGAAAATTATAAAAGACAAAAATGATTATCCTTCTCTTCTTTTTGGAAGAGTTCATTCAAATATGACCTGCTTTGACTGAAATAAATAACCAACACAAGCTACCACTGTTGACTGCCAAGTTCATGAGCTAGGAAAATGGACAGAGCCAAGGGTCTCGGCATTATAGTAGCTTGGTTTTCTACAAATGTTCCAGGTGAGGAGAATTCCTCCCGTGCTGGGCTCCAGAAGCATTTCTCCAGTTTAGCACAGGAGAGGAAGGGCCGCAGGCAGGTCCTCCCACCACCGCACTTTGTAAGTTAATTATCATCTTAGGTAGCTGGCAGTCCTCCGGCTTTTCCTGGGGCCTCTCTAGACAGTGCCACAGAGCTGCACCAATTATCTCAGTAATCCCTTTTATTAGTCACCTTCCAAATACCCACTTAGTGGAAGTTAAGCTCCATCCTCACGTCACGTCAAATGACCTACATACAGAAGAGGAGCTTGGGTTTCCTGGTCTAGGGGAAAGGACAGACCTTTGGAGTCTGGTGTGCAATTGGTTGTGAGGTGGTTGGGCAAGTGAAATTTGATGCAATGGGTAGCTTTTTTGTAGTGATTGTTGTTGTTGTTGTTGTTTTGCTTGTTTTATTTTACAGGAGGACAGTTGAGGGGCCTTTAGTGAAAGGCACCACTGATATGTAAGGAAAAACACACCACACTGAAGCATATTGAACATCGACACGTTGTTCCTAAGGATGATCCTAAGAAGTTCCCTTTATAAAACTAGAGGAATGTTTACTGCCTGTTTACATGGGAGAAATAGGAGAAGGTAAAGGGGAGGAAGAGAGAGCATTAAAGAGAACAAGAACAAATAAAATGAGCAAGCATGTGATATGAGAGAAGCAGCAGCAGGCGACCCCTGAAGTGACAACTGAATGATGAGGGACGAGCAACCTGTAAGAGAAGCAGTGCATAGGGAGAAGTTGGGGACAGTTAGGTAAATGCAGGAAGGTTTTTGTCGCAGGCATGACATTTAAGTCCTGCCTTTGGGAGCTGGGGAGGGTGTTTACAGCTGAAGTTAAGAGGGCACATATGGATTTTATATGTAAAAGTACACACAGGAAAATACAAGGCCTCTCAAGGAGTTTTTCAGTCTTATGATTCAGGGATTAGTATCCAGATCATTATATATGGCTAATTATTAATTTAATTCAGGGCTAGGCAGGCAGACCAGAACTTGCCCATGGGAAAAGCTTTAAAAATTCCTGTGTAGAGACAGATGTGCATCACAGATTCATTGAATAAAGAGGAAATTGTTTGTGAGATTAAGCTCACATTAAAGGTGGAGCCACTTGGCATGGACCCCACATGGGCGTAGACAAAGTAAGTTATAATTCAGGCTCCAACCCTGTCCACAGACCTCTGTTGCATGCAACCGCAGGGCAGTAATAAAAGCAAAGACCCTAAAGTGCAGGGGAGATGGAGGCACCTTGGCCAGTCCATCCTTATTTCAAAGAGACATTGGAGATCCTTGCTATAAAAACTGAGGCTCAGATAATGCCTTCCCTAAACACCAACTGTCAGTGGCAGACTGGGCTTCTATCTTGAGTTCTTAGTTTCATGCCGTGGTCCATCTTCCCACCTTGGCAGTCACCTCCTCCTGCCTATACTAGGCAAGGTTTGAGTTCATCCCATTGTGTCTGAGAAGAGATGACCCTGGAAGGGAAGGATGCTTCACAGGCCCGACTCATGGTCAAGTGGATGCTCCACACCAGCTGGAAGTGAAGTTTTGGCATTGTCTTTAAAAACTCCCGTACCCACATTTGAACCCATCAATCTAGTCTAGTGATTCCCAAAATGATTCTTGAAAATCCTCAAGAAATGTTGGTGATTTATCGTAAAATTTATATACCTCCGGAGAGGTATTAGGTAATTATTGGCAAACATACTAGGTAATAATAAAATGGTTGAGCCCATCGTATTCTTTTGTAATGGTAGATAGTAGGTGAAATTTCATATGTGTAAAAAATACAGAAGTGGATTTTAAATATTATTTAATAGCCAAGTCTATTTTCAGAAATATATTGTGAAACCCTCATCTGCTAACATTTATTTATTACAAAATTTATCAATCGGATCAATGAGCTTGCTTCAAAGCATTTTAATTAGGGGTTGGAAAGAATAACTGCAGCCTCAAGAAAGCATGGTATTTAATAGGTGTCTGTACCATCTCTGAAAGATCACTGTATGCTTAGTTCCAAAGGCTAAACCATGTTCTCTGAACTGGCTGCCCATGTCAAAAAATGTTCACGTGACTGTCCTTGGAGAGGGAGGAGATAAAATAAAACTTCTGTTATTTATTGTTAATCTTGTCTTTCAATGTCTATTTTGTGTATACTTTAATATGACATATATATATTTATATTGCTCAAAAATTTGAAAGGGTGTATGTAGCATGAATGGAGATAACTCTAGGCTCTATCCAAGTAAGGCCACAAAGAGACTAGAAGAAGCAGATCTGTGTTTGTTGGGTCTGAAACTTATATAATTTGGAGATCTCTCTTTAGGAAAAATCACTTGAAATTGTGAGTATAAAATTAGGTATAGAATAGAATATGTATTTAACTCGAGAAGAGTTCTTTTCTTTTGAGAGGTCATAAACCTCTCAGAAATATATTTCCCAGAAATATAACATTGGGATGATTCCAAATTACACCCTGGTTTCTTTTCGCACACAGAACACCTTATAATTCCCAGCAATTTCCAAGACTCCTAGGAGTCCAAATGAGTAGGAGGCTCAACCCACCTGTAGCCCCCAAATACTCAGGGAGTAGGAATAGAGAGCAGGATCAGCCAGAATGAAAAGGACTTGGAGAGGGATGGAGAAAGGACTTCCAGACCCTTTATATAAAAACTTTTCTGGTTCTGGTAGATGCCCATCTGGACCTTCTTTCATGTCAATCAAGTGTTATCCATGACTTCGAGTTTAAAGAGAAATTTTGTAGACCAGTGCCCATTAAAAGTTTGGCATAGATGTTGGAGTTAAGTAGAACCAGTATCAATACTAAAGTGACCAATAGTCCCAATACAACAGGAATGTCCCAATTTTAGCAATGAAAGTGCCACATTCCAGGACTCCCACGCCTCACAGGTGGTCCCCACATTCCATTCCCATCTAATACTTAGTAACTAGGACACCATGGGCAAGTACCTACCCTGCTAAACCTAGGCTTCCATGTCTATGCACCGAGGCTAACAGAAGTACCCACCTTACTATTTGTTTGAAAAGGAATGAGATGGTCTCCATTAAAGGATTCAAGGAGGCAGGGAGAGGCCGGGCTCGGTGTTGATGGAGAGCAGTTGCTGTGCGGTCTGCCCCCTGGGGACCATTGGGAGCTTCTGCTCAACCCTCCTCTAGGCATCAGACCTCTAACTTAGCCCTGATTTTCAGGGCTTGTGGTTCAGTAAAGAGAAATTCATTTGCGTGCCTGAATTTTCACATCGCCTTTTGCTTATGGTTAGAGAGAACTTCTCCAAAGTGTGTCTCACCTTAAGGGAGGCCTGCGTGCCGAAGGCCCAGTGTGTTCTTGAGGAAGAGTTCATGCTAACTCCTCCTGGCCTCCTGACATCCACCCATTCTGATGTCAAGCGCTTTTCTTGCTTGGAGGAGGACAAGAAAATAGAGATTTTTGTTTTATTTTTCAAAGACAGAAAGCGGGGGATATCCAATTTAGAGATGAAGATATAAGAATTTAAAAAAGCTAATTCTCCATTAGGAAGACTGCATGGTGCAGCTGAAAGGGTATAGCTTTTTAAAAAGTTGCTTTAGAATTTTTTTAATTCACTCATTTGCGTATCAGAACTGCAAGATTGGAATTCTGCTCCATTCAGTGTGGGTTGAATGACCCTGAACAATCACTTAAACTTCTTTGAGTTTTTGTTTCCTCATTCACAATGTGTGTGTGTGTGGAGAGTGGGGGGACCCACTATATCTATAAAGTTATTGGAAGGATTAAGTAAAGTACATGATATAAAAAAAGCCCTTGATGGCACATGCCTGTAAGCCCGGCAACTTGGGAGGCTGTCAGGAGGATCATGAGTTCAAAACCAGCCTCAGCAAAAGTGAGGCACTAAGCAACTCGGTGAGATCCTATCTCTAAATAAAATACAAAATAGGGCTGGGGATGTGGTAGTGGTCAAGTGCCCCTGAGTTCAATTCCTGTTACTCCCTGCCCCCAAAAATAAATAAATAAAGCCCTTAGCACAAGGCCTGTCTTTTCTTCCTTTCTTTTTTTTCTTTCAAGAACAGTAAAATACAAACAGAAAATCTTTGAACCTTTGCAAAAGAGAACTCAGTGAAAACAAGAGTATCCAAACCTGTCTTTTTGTGTAAATAAACTTACAATGAAGCATATATACCACCTTCTAAAAATGTGTATTAAAATTGAACTGAGGAGGAAGGAAGCATTCGTGTACATTTAAGTTCACTTATTTAAAAGTGATATGGGAATAATAGGCAGAGAGCTCGATCTAGGAAGGTTTTCATGCTTGAAGACTCACCTACAGATCACAGGTCATGCTCATTGGCACTTGGAAATCTGGGTTTAAGACATTTAGGACCACTGGGTTGAGGAGGAACATAGCTGGTAGAGGCTTGGCAGGTAGCTACTGAATGCTTTCTCACTCTCCTTGAGTTTTGTGCCAATTTGGAAACCAGAGAATACTGAAATATGAATGCTGTCCTGGAGGCTATAAAACACATCTACCCAAAGATTGGCAGACGATGCAAAAACACTGGAAATGGGGCTCACTGAAACCTGAGGAGTTTATAGTCATTCTGGCTGCATCCACATGGAACTTACGCATTTGGGGGCTAGGGATTTTATGGAAGCTAACAAAGGTTTAAAACCCCTTCTTTGGGTCTGAATAATAATGTTGACTAATGAATCCCATGGATTCGGATAGAATCAAAGCGCAAGGAAACATTTAGGAGGTGACCCTAGGAATGTGCAAATTGCCAGATTTGAGGGTTTCCACAGGACAAGTTGCACACTTCCCTTTTGGTGACTCTAACCAGAAAGCTAACAGTTGACTCCAAAACTTGAAAAAGAAAGTTGGGGCTTGTTTCCTCTTTTCTCAAATGAATATGCATTGAGCATGGGATGCCATGGAAGGAAGAGAGATGAAAGGGAAGTGGAGGAAAGGGGAGGCGTGAGTGTAGCCAGAAAAGTGCAGGAGTCTGAATACAGATTTCAGGTAGATGGTCTGGGATTTCTAGGTGTACTATCTGGCCACTGCTTTTAGCTTCCAATTGACACTCGAGGAAAATACAGAAATGGTCTAAATTTGGATGCAACCTTTACATGGGGAGAAAATGTCAAATACTTTAGATTCATGAAGAAGAAGATGCTGACCTGGGAGGCAATCACAGCAAAACCTGGGCAGGCTGGCCCTACTATTGTCTGCCTAGTTTGCAGTTCTTGAGCACTTTGATCAAGTGTTACCTCTTTGCTGTCTTATGTCCAGGAAAGGATGAAAAACTTCACATTAATTTTAGAATGAAGTGCTTTAAGCCCTTGATTACTTGATGTTCTATGTATTTTTTTGCCCACCATCTACTTTGTAACATCCCATGTCTCAATGATTTAACTTAATACTGGGTTGATAGCATATGCCTATAATTCCAGCAGTTTGCCAGGCTAAGGCAGGAGGATCGCATGTTCAAAGCCAGCTGCAGCAATTTAGTGAGGCGCTAAACAACTCAGCGAGACCCTTTCTTCAAATAAGAAATACAAAGGGGTGGGGGGCTCAGTAGTTAAGTCTCCCTGGATTCAATCCCTGGTATAAAATAATAACAATAGTAATTTGACTTAATTCAGATATTAAGAGTAAAATAAAATATCTCTTTCCTTAAGGTAAGGATCTTAATGGGGATGACAAGATGAGGAGCTGGTTAATTGTATTTGAGTCTCGTGCACAAAGGACTCTGAACTTTGGAGTCCTTTCAACTCTACCAGAAAACAAGCAGTGGTTCTTCCATAGAGTAATTTATGATCAGAGGTTTTCTTTAAGTGAACCGTTTCATTAATGAATATTCAGTTGCAATAAAAAAAATAAAATCAATAATATTCAATGTACTCATCTTGAGACTTCTACTCAACTCTCCAAATAAATTCACTTGTCATGAAAATATTCAGACACTTTTCCATCTTTGCCAATAGATTGGACTATACTTAGTATACTATTTAATAGTCACTATTTAATAGTCAACTAAATAAAATAAGAACCAAATTTAAATGTCCTTTGTTCAAGCAGTGATAAAAAACATAAAGATTCAAATGTTCCATTTGCCTTAAGGAAAAATATTTGGAATAGAAGTCAATGTTTCAACTTTAGTATACATTTTTTTTTTCAATTTCAAATATGACTAGTGCAAACTTAAAATCCTTAGCAATAGACAAAGTGATGAGTGTTGGATAGAATGCTAACTCACTCTGATGTAAAAGAGGAGCCTATGTCTCTGTCATAAATAATCCTACAAAGCTCCCTTATCATCTGCTCCAGCCAGTCTGGTTTATGAATTGTTTCCACTTCCATGAGCCCATCTTGGACAATTCCTCTGCTCATTTGCTCAGTCTTATCTCCACTGAGTTGGCTTTTGTTTTCCTCTCTGCTGCTGAAAACCAACTCCTACAGATCCACTACTAAATCCACACCACCAACTCCTGAGTGATTGAACCTAAAGTTACTTTTCTCCCTTCTACTCTACTCTAGTTCTTGTCAGAATAATTCATCTGGAAAAAGGAAATAAAACATTTACCTTCTTGCCTTATTTCTAAACATTGTTCCATGTATAGTTATATTTTATCTCACCACCCCTGCTTTAAGTGTTTCAGGGATGGAAATCACATTTCTCACTGAATTCAGTTCAGTTTACTAGCTGGGCATACACAAAGCAACAGAACAAATTCACGAGATGTTCATGTAGGACCTGGCTAATATATCTTGGAATTGGACTTCAGTCATAGAAAAACTCATGAATTCCTGCCTATATGACCATCATTCCCGAAGGCAGCAAGCATGGCCAATTAGATAGAAATCATGAAGAAATAGACCCTGAAACTCTTCTTCTAACTAAACAAGTGACTTTTAGAATTCTTTAACAGTTTTCTTTTTAGGTCAAAAGAATCTTCCTAAGAGGATGTAAAATTTCTAAATAGCTTATTATAAGCCTTCTGTTAGAACTAGACAGATAAAGTTGCTGTCACATATTGAATGAAGCATTTTAAGCCAAAGATATCATTACAACTACTAGCTTGTGTTTGTAACAGCAGAAAAAACTAGTAGGAGTTTTGCTGTTGGTGTTTCTTTGAAGGATCCAAGACTTGCTTATCATTTGCAATTCTAACTACTACAGATTACTTTTGCCTAGTAAACTTTTTATTTGCCTGCTTGTGTTCTAAATGTGTGGGTTTATTTCAGTGGATTAACAAAATGGAAGATTTAAAAATAAGCTACGACTGGACAGGACAGCAAGAAGCTTCAGGAACACATCCAGGTGCAAAACTTAACTGTCTCTAAAGTCATTTACTTTCCCAAAAGCAGTATTCCTGCTATTTCTCTCCCTGCATGGATTTATCTTGTTTCCTTTACTTTGTGAGGACATTTGATACTTGTCGCTTTCCAAGTTAGGAGACATGGTCTCGGCCACAAGGTCCCAATGTTTCACTGGTCTCTGCTTTTTTTTTTTTTTTTTTTTTTTTTTGCGGTACTGGGGATCGAACTCAGGGCCTTGTGCTTGCGAGGCGAACACTCTACCAGCTGAGCTGTCTCCCCAGCCCTCTGCTTTTCTTAATGGTGCACTTTACCCAGCAGCTCCTTCACACATTATGGAACAGCACCTATAGCTCTTAGGTTCCCGCTTTCTGGTTTACATAGATTGTGGGTTTTTTTTTATCACTGTGACCAAAATACCCAACAATAACAACTTAGAGGAGGAAATATTTATTTTGATTCATGGTTTCAGAGATTCAGTCCCTGGTCTGCCAACTCCATAGTTCAGGGTTGGGGACGATGCAGAACATTATGGCAGAAGAGCATGCAGGAGGAAAGCAGCTCAGGACAAGACAACCAGAAAACACGGGGGGCGGGGGGGGGAGAGAAAGAGAAAGAGAGAGAGAGAGAGAGAGAACCATTCTCACCAGGGACAGAATATAAAACCCAAAGATATTCCCCTAGTGACCTACTTCCTCCAACCACTCCCTATCTGCCTGTATTTACCACCCAGTTAATCCATATCAGTGGATTAAGTCACTGATTATATTACAGCTCTCATAATTTAGTCATTTCACCTCTGAAATCTTCTGTCATTGTCTCATACATTAGCTTTTAGGACAACTTGTGTCTAAAGCATAACAGTAATGTGTAAGATCACATTAAACCCCTCTCATGTTCTTTTCCATTTGAGTACCATGATGGTCAGGAACAGTCAATGGTATTTCCAAATGAGCACTCCACCAAGCTCTTGATACTGAATCAAGTAAATACCATTGGCATTTCAGAGAAGGTACAAAGCTCATGCCAAATAATAAATTCACCAACAAATCTGACTTTGGAGACTCTTCTCTCTCCCAGTGATTTCAGAGTCGAAAGTGTAAGAGCTGTTAGAAAGCCAATCATAAAGTGACTGCATTGTAAACCAAGGACAGAGAAACATTTCATCCAGCATTTACTGAGGACAGCCTCCCAGAGAGAAGATAGGGAAGTAGCAAACCCATGGGCCTGCCTTTAAGAAGTTTCAGAGAAACTGGGGAGAAAAGAAAAATGTATGAGAAAGTAGCAAATAGCACGTGCCTTCAGGCAGACACCTGTAGCTGTATACTAGATAAACCATTCTAGGTTGCTACTTCTAAGTATTGACCAAGTTGAAAATATCAGGGAATACAGCTGTCTTCCCCTTTTGATGGGAATTGGCTGGTGGACAGGAGTTGTTTTAGTCATCTTTGTATCTGCCACACTGGTATAGAGTTTGGAACATTTTAATACTGAAAAATAGATGTTGAAGTAACCCAGTTATAGTGGAAGGCAGTATAACAGGGAGAAAAAACGCATTGGGTTTGATGTGGGAAGACTTGAGAAACACAAAGCTCCAACCCAGGAAATACTTGTGAATACAATGAAACTGGTATTTTCAATGCTTCTTCTCTATAAAATGCATCACCTAACTGAAAGTAGTGAGTACATTCTAAGATGACAAGCATCCTCTTTAGGCAACTGTAATGCTAAAGGATGAAGGGAACCAGTTGCAAGTTACACATCTTGCATCTGGGGTTTTCCATGATCATTTGGTCAACCTGAGCTCTCTACTCAAAAACTTTTCAGTGCTTTTGCATAAAGCATCATCCTCTTGCCTCCCCTCCCACCAGACTTCTGGAAACCTGGGAAGAGCAAGTATCTGCAACCATATAGGAAATGGCAACTAAAGATATTTATCTTGACCCTGCATGAAAAACAGTTTGGTCATAATTATCCAGAGGAGTGAAATGGTGGTTTGAAATATCCAGATAATAACTTCTATAGTTTATATTTCTTTCTATGCATATTAGTTAGGCTGAAATGAGAACTGAAGATGGAATCCTTAGAAATTCTGGACGATGTCAGGTGATCTGGGGAAAGGGAGACTTTTCCAAAGGACTCATGCCTCTAGAAAATACACTGTGAGGAGTCCAGCAGCCTGGATTGTATGCCAGAAGTAGACGCCTCTCAGGAATTTCCAATAAACCCTCCTTAAAAGTACTCTGAATGTAAAAACTGTGGCCTATAGGCAAATAAAATTTCCCTGAAGTGTCTAATTTTATTTTCTTATGAATTTTGCATTTTATCCCACATTCTATTCATGCATGTTCCAATATAAGTCCTCAGCCCACCTCTTCTGATTAATGATCCCATGGAGATTAATGATACTTATTCTAGGCCTACTTGGAGCAACAGAAATCTAAAATATAAATTCTGAGGTCAGAAATGTCTCTTTCCCATAGTGTTTAGCTGCCAAAGATCGATGGCCTTTTTTCCCTTGCGGCGGTAATGACTAGCAATGTCAAACAACTGTGGACATTTCTAAACATCACATTTCTGCTTTCTCAATCAAATGGCTGTCACTTAGTTATTAATATGGCTGATATTTATTTAGAACCTACTGAGGTACTGAGCTAGGGAGGCCATTGTTAGGAGAAGAAATAAAGCAGAGCATGGACAGTAGACAGCAATTACTCATCTTTCTCACTCAGGTTCAGGACAGAGTTTCCTCTGGTCTAATGATGAGTGTAGCATCCAGCTCTCTAAGGGGACCTTTGAAGCCACTTAGCATTGGTGGTGGGACCTACCCACTCCCACTCCAACTGCTCTCAAAAACATGTAGAACTAGAGACCTAATTTTCAAAGAATGGGGCAGAAATCATAGTTTTTCTTTTTTTTTTTCACATGTACTATCTTCATTCAGACACAGTTTTGTTAATATTCCCAGGTGGTTAATTTTATCAATTTGCTGGCTAGTGGTATAGTTTCTTTCCTGACACTTCTGGAAATATCTGAACTATAATAGTCCTTTTACCACAGACTTATAACAGAAAGTTTAATTAACAGAAACTACTATATGGCAAGTGTAGCCAGCTGCATTTTATGAAGGAGAGGGAAGAAATGATATTCATCTTTTTCCCTAATGTTTCTATCTTGGTGCCTTTGTGGTTCCGTAAGTATGTATAGAATATGGCCAACTCCCAAAGAATCCTGGCCAACCTCAGCCTGTAAACTAACTCCTTCACATTCTTGAAAAGCCTGGGGGTGTGCTTCTTCTGGCTTCTATTCATGCTTGGCAGTTCTTGCAATAAGAAACTTGCTACTGGGAGCCTCTTGGGTCCTCACTATGATCACCTTCCTGGTCCTCACCAGCTAGTATCTACCCACGACTTGTTCTATGAGACATCTTGGTATCATGGAGAAGGGTGCAAATCCTTCCCACCCAAATAATCCAACCCATGATTTCATCTCAAAGACCATTTTCAAGCTCATTATAAAGATAGAGAGAAATACACTTGATTTTTTCAAAACCTCATGATTTTCGTTTACCCCAGTGTTATTTTTTTTTCTTCCTAGGAAAGTCACTTACTATGCCCTTTGTATCTTCCTAGAGTCCTGTTTTAATCTTGTCATTCTCCTTTTAGCATATTTTTTATTGTGCTCCTTTAAGCATCTGCATGATCATTAAGAGTATTCTCACCTTCCATTTAATTTAACAAACATGCATGGAGTGTAAGCAGCATGCAAGGTCCTGTGCTAGGAGGAGTGGAAGACACAGGGATGAGTAAGCCTGCTGTGTCAGCGGCTCTGAGGGAACCACCTGCTTCCCAGGAAGAGGCACCATGCTCATCCCTAGCTGCCATCTAACAGACCAGGAGTGCACACAAGCATGAAAGACTTGGTGACACCAATGCACAAGTAACTGCAGACTGCTTCATAAATCAGGGAGGACATTTCCACTGAACAGTGGATCTGAGTTTGATGAGGAAATGGGTGTATGTGTGATGGGGGGAATAGCACTCCCAGCAGAAGAGAAGTGGTAGGCAGAGACATTGGAGTAAGAGAGTTCAGGATATAGTTTGGAAATGACAAGTCATCCTTTGTGAATTAAGAATACCTGGGAGCTTTAGTCCAAAATAAACCAATGGTGTACCTGCAAGTTCAAACAAGCACATTAAGAATCAGAGCTCTAGAAGAGTCCTGAGCAGGACACATGAATTATACAGATAAAGTGTGTTGTATATTCTGGAAGGAAACTTTACCTGATTATTCTGCCACAGGATATCCAACTGATGGGAGGAGACTAGAAATTTCTCTTCTTCTCTCAATCATTTAACTTACAATGGTTGCCAATTTATGATGACATTCTTCAAAACAGGAAGGATTTTATTATAACTGTAAAACTGGCCAGGAACTGTAAAGGATTGCCACATCCTCACTAACCCATTCTGTTCCCCATACGCACAAAAGATGGAAAAAGTTGAGAATCCACTGTCTGTCTAGGAGGAGCCTCGTTGAGACATAGATATTTTAGAGTTCTCAGAATAAGCTTCCTTCACATAATAAGATACTAACAATTAGTTTTGAAAACACATGTTTTTGCTCAGAATCCAATCTCTCAATATTCTTGACTTTTTCCATTTTCCCATCAAAATAATCATCCATTAAACAAAGCACAGCATAGATAATCTAGAGCCTGCAGAGATTAGTGAAGAAGGAGAATCTGAAAGCAGAAGAAAGTGAAAAGGATACTACATTCTCTCAGATTATGCAAATACTGGTAGATGGCAAAAAAGACCCCCTGTACCCAGAGGTAGATTCTATTTACAAAAGAAAAAAAAATAATCCCATTGAAGCAAGTCTTCTGGGCTTAGAACCAGATGTGATGCTTAGAATTTCACTTGGCCTTGATAATCATAAGCTCTGGGCTGTTGCACATTTTGGTATCTTATTCCCCTGGTTGTCCTAGAAGCAGGAAAAGAATCACTTTCAAACGAGAATTTTTATTGTTTTCATCACATGAGCTTCCATCGGGCTATTAAAAAAGACTCTCTTTTATGAAATTTCTCTTTGAAAACTATGGATTATAAGATGAGAGGAAATGACCTCAGGCAAGGGAAAAAATACTGGTAAAGTTGTAAGAAAACTTTCCAGAAGTTTCTCTGAATTTGTGTGTTCTGTCAACCTTTAGCCATGTTCAGTCTTCCCTCTCTCTATCTCCAGGGAGCAAAACTGTGGGCTAGCTCATTTCTTACCTAACATTTATCACCCTGAATGAGGGTGGATCTGTTCCTCCCTCATTTTGGTAACTGTCATAGAAGGCATGATTTGACCTACTCTTCTGAAAATAATTCCCTTGCCCCAGACAAAGAAGTCTAACCTTTGAGAAGAAATCCATATGTTTCTTTCTACCATTTGGAGCATGGAAAACCGTATACCCACCACAATAGCTTGTCAAACCATATATGAATTTGCAATACTCTATGGGGGTGAGATCCTGATTTGTCCCCTGAATTTTGTCTTCTGTTCCTTTTCCCCCTCTTTCCTCTCTACAAAAGGAATGAGCAGATGGCATGTCATGCTGCAAGCCAACAGCAGACTGAAGGTAGCTGTGCATGTTTGGCAAAATATATGTATATATATATATGTGTGTGTGTGTGTGTGTTTGATTTGAGAATTGGTCATGGGCCAGACTGATGGAGAGGGAGTGTGGAGAAGAACCTGTTGTTGTACTAGGGCACCAGGAGGTGTCCACAGATGCTAATAACCCAAATCACCCCATGTAGAAACATAAACACAGAATCAGCTCCTGGGCTCCTCCCCCTGACTTCCTACCCACCATCCCAGGTCCTGACAGAGGAAAAGGCCCCCAAAAGAGAAGATTCCCTTCAATGAAAGGTAATAACCAAAGAAAGAGAAGTGAGCAAGACCCAAAGTTTCTTGAGCTCTTTCCCTTTTCTACAAAGAATTGGAATTCCTCTGGCACCAGAAAGAGTCATGGAATTTCAAGTTCTCCAGGAGTTCACTTTGCTGGTGGAACTCCAGGAAGGTCATCTGATCTCATGTAAAGAATCTAACTTTTGTGTTAGGGGCTTCATGACAGTTTCAATCCTCTGATTCTGGACATCCACGGTATTTATGCTTCCATTATTCTGTACAATTGTTTTGGTTGCCTCTTTCACTAGAATTTCTGAGGGTGGGATGGAATCCTAAATATAAAAGTGAAACACAGGTCCAGCTGCTTTTAACCCGGAAGTGCTCAACACTGAGACGGAGACTTGTGAGAAAGGTCTAACAGCAACAGCATCCTTTAGAATCGGTGTAAAGCAATGTTAGCATATTCCAGAGGAGGGTGACTAAAGGTGGGGAATCCATATATCTGAAAGTCAACAAGTGGAAAGCACAAATAATTGGTTGGCATGGTGGGAATTGGCCTCTTACCTCCATTCATCTACTATGAGAAATATAAATATATAATATGCTATGAGGAACCATAAAAAAAGGCAACTTCCTGCACATCTCAGGCGGTAGGGGAGAAGAGGGAGGAGCTGCTTCAAAATTTACCCAGTATTCTTTGCCTTTTGCATCTGTTTTAAAATCAGTTGTCAATGGAAGCCCATAGTGAGAACAGAACGGCCTCAGAAATCTCAAGTCATCTCTGCACCTTCAGACTGCAAATTAGAAGTGACCAACATAGCTAAACTAACTGGAACACCCTCAATTATTTTAGAGAAATAGAAGTTAGTGTTTTCATATGCCTGTTAAAAAGTATAACGTTTTGCCTTCTTGGGATAGTTTTACGTTTTACCACATAGCTGGATGAGTACAGAAAATGTTAATCCAAGAGCCAGTCCTTGTTGGGATCTGAAACATTTAATGATGAAAGTTAGGATTTTTGAAAGTATCTAAATGTGCAGATTTTGTTTTTTATTGAGATATCTGGCTCCATTGGTTGACCTGTGAATTTCTACTTATCTTCCTACTCTTAGTGTCTTCTTTAATCGTTATTTCAGCAATCTGTTCTCTTCTTGCCCTCCTATTTTTCTTGGAATACTGACCTCAGTAACAGAACAATCTAACTCTCCCTCTCCAAGGGCTGGTACTGTAGAAGGACCCAGTGAAATGATCAGAATAATAACAGATGAGAGGCAGAAGTCAACCACACAGTCCCAACCTGTAGGTAGAACGGCATGAAAGACTGTTATGCAGGAGTGAATTTCTCAGGGCCTGTCCTATCGATAGCTTTTGTCATCCAATGGGAGTACACCACAGCAGCTTCAAGCATCATCTGGCAGTGGTGAACATGCATTTGAAACTTACGGTTACCAAGTTATGATGAAGAGTCAGCAGGTTTATGAGCTGTGCTTCAATCTACGTGTCTACACATGTGTTTCGTGGAGTTTAACTTGACGTTTAGCCAGGTGTATGCATGCAGGTAAAAATGCTTGCTTTCTTTCAAATTCTTACTTCCTTGGTGAGTCTTCATGATCACGTGGTCTGTTAGCCAGCCCCTCCTTTCTGCAAATCAGGATCAAAAGCTCCATATCTGAAACCATCTTGTTCATTCTTTGCTTTTCTGTCTGCTTTCCACTCCGGAAACGTAAATTCTCTGACAGTGCTGGGATCTGTTCACTTTTGTGTCTCTAGCACCTAAACTAAGGGCTCCGATGTAGAATCCTAGAGGAGACACTGCCATTCATATAAATAAGAGAAACAAAGGAGGCTTACAGAAATTTGCTTGAATTCCACAAAGTGTCTCTGAGAGCATGATGCATACCTGACAAAAGAGGTTGCTTTGGGTGCCAGGAAAGAGGGAGAGTTTCACCATATAAGTTTTTGTGTTTCTTGATTTTCAATTGCATTTTTTTTTTACCTCTTAAATTTTGATTGTATTTTGAATATGGGATTGTATTAACTATTCATAACTAGAGGATTAAAGTTTTAAAAAATAGAGCACTCTATTCTTGAGAGCAGAGCTTAGATGCCTCAGAAGGGTGCAATTATTTTTCCATTATTATCAGTCCTGTGAGCCTTTGTGCTCTTTGGGTTGTCAAGGGGAGTCCAAATCATCCTACACTCTCAACATATTTTGCCTCTTTGTCTTCAAATATTAGTTAAATTTAACAATATTAAAAGACTCTGACCCCAAATTCAGATTACTCTATACCATGAGAGGGAAAAAAAGAAAAAAAGAATAAGCCAATTACATAGGAAGGGTGGAATTACATAATTAAGAACATTCATGATGGTTTTACTGAACAGTATTAAAACAGTCCATTTTCCAATCATTCATTGCTTTTATTGGACACCATCCTGACTTAATAGAATGGTTCTTCTTAATGCTGTTAATTTCTGGAAGGGATCCAAGGCAAATGAAATCTTGTTACTCATGTTCTGGGAATACAAGTTGGGAAATAGTGGAGGTGGAGAGCGTGGGGGAGGTCTTGTGGAAGATCTGTTTGACTCTGAAATCCGACAGGACATGTCATACGTCATCGTGACCTCGCCAGTTGACCCTCATTGCTTCCTCCCAGCCTCCAGAAACATCTTTGGCCATGCCGAACAAGTTTCAGGCAGCCAACTTTAAGAGGATAAAGAGCAAAATGAAAACAATACTACAAATCAGCTGGTTCATGCTTTTTACTGTTTCCATCCCCCATGCAAGGGAGTATGCATGGGTGATTTTAGTTCATACGATTATCTCAAATAATTACAATAACATTAAGAAGAAGAATGTTAACAACAACAGCAGCATTATTCTTATGGACTGATCCAATATCTGACCTCAAAAGAGGCCCAGGGTTTTTCATGGCTATGATTGGGATCACCCTTGCCATGGACAAGCACAGCAGACCAGGTGCAGCTCTTAATGTCACCGCTTCTTAGGTGTCCAAACAGAAATATAACCTCAGATCCTCCATCTCTTTCATACCTCTCAGTTTTTTTCTATTTGATACATCTTGGGGCACAGGTGTGAACTCAGATAAAAGGAAATGGAGCAAAAATCCACAAGTTCATAAAACATCACTGAGGTGTGAGTCAGCGAAACTTAGAACTGAAGGAACCAGACTTTTATCAAAATATATTCAATAAACCACAATCTATCTCTCGTTTTTAACCCTCAGCTACATGTATTCCAGATCTATCCTAATATATACCAAAGTTTGCATTCAGATACTGCTAAATCTGAAATTGTGTACTTTTTAGGTCAGATAGAAGTTTTTTATATTCCCTATGTAGAAAAAATATTCCTTTACAATTAGAAGAGCAAAAATAATGCCAAAAGCAACGTGTAGCATAAGTGAATTAACTTCTTTCAAGCACTTTCAAAGCACGCATTTACTAAGCAACAAATATGCTTGCTTAGAAGATGTTTGTAAATCAAAAAAATCTCACTCTATTCATTTGAAAAAAGCAACATTGCATTAATTTTTAAGCCTTCTCTAAATAGCCGTGCACTTTTGCACACCTATAATCCCAACAACTCAGAGGCTAAGGCAGGAGGATCTCAAGTTCAAAGCCAGCCTCAGTAAAAATTGAGGCACTCATCTCCAAAGTTATAAAGTACTTAAAAAACTTTACACCTAAAATACAAAGAACCCAATCAATAAATGGGCTAAGGAAACAGGCAGGCACTTCACAGAAGAAGATATACAGATGATCAACAAATATATGAAAAAGTGCTCATCATCCCTAGTAATTAGAGAAATGCAAATTAAAACCACCCTAAGATTTCATCTAACTCCATAGAATGTCTATTATCAAGAACACAAGCAATAATAAGTGTTGGCTTGGATGTGGGGAAAAAGGCACACTCGTACATTCCTGGTGGAGTTGCAAATTGGTGCAGCCACTCTGGAAAGCAGGATGGAAATTCCTCAGAAAACTTGGAATGGACCCACCATTTGACCCAGTTACCCACTCCTCGGTTTATACCCAAAGGACTTAAAATCAGCATACTACAATGACGCAGCAACATCAATGTTCATAGTAGCTCCATTCACAATAGCTAGATTGTGGAACCAACCTAGATGCCCTTCAATTGACGAATGGATAAAGAAACTATGGTCTATATACACAATGGAATATTATTCCGCCATAAAGAAGAATAAAATTATGGCATTTGCTGGTAAATGGATGAAGTTGGAAAATATCATGCTAAGTGAAATAGGCCAATCCCCAAAAACCAAAGGCCAAATGTTTTCTCTGATAAGTGCATGACAACATATAACGAGGCGGGGGCGGGTGACAGGGAGAAGAGAAGAATGAAGGAACTTTGGATGGTGTAGAGGAAAAGGGGGTGGGAGGAGGTGGGGATGGAAAAACAGAAGAATGAAACAGACAGTGTTACCTATATATATATATGATTACATGAATGGTGTGAATCTACATTGTATACAACCATAGAAATGAGAAGTTGTACCCCATTTGTGTACAATGAATCAAAATGTGTCTGTAAAAATAAAAAATATTTTAATTAAAAAAAATTGAGGCACTAGGCAACTCCGTGAGACCCTGTCTCTAAATAAAATACAAAAGAGGGCTGGGGATGTGGCTCAGTGGCCAAGTGTCCCTGAATTCAATCTCAGGTACTAAAAAAAAAAAAGATTCTATAAATAAAATTTTCCTAAGTTGTTACAAGTTAATGAGTTCACATCAATTCTTACATACATATTGTAAATGGAACGTGTACACATCTGTACAGCTTTCAGCCGAATACATTTTCCACCCACATCTCAAAACCCTCTTTTTATTCTGACCACACTGAAATTCAAATAATAAAATCAAAATTCATGTTTTCTCTGGATCTATATCAAAAGAGTAAAGTAAAAAAATTTTAAAAACCTGTTATTAGATGTTTGGTTTACTTAACTCAAACATCTGGTGTTCAAACATTCTCAAGTGTCTGTACTGGTGTTGTTCAAGATACTTAGCAATTGAGAAAATTCAGGTAACGAATGGTAAGAACCAGGCAACTTGTAGTTCATGTTTGTACTGGTACCTCCTTGTGAAACATCAGTTCTTACTGTCTGAAAGCATGACCCTACAAATACAGCCTAGCTTCCTGTCCTTGGCAGGGGACCACTGCAGTGGCTCAGTGGGACTCCCCAGAGGGTAATACATTCCAATGCTTCTCCTTATGTACCCAAGGCTAACAAATTACAGACAGGAAAACTGACAAGACTGATGGGCATATAAATATTTGCTTATGAAAATGTGCACAATAGCCATTCCATTTAAGCATAAGCTTAATTAAATTGTACATGCATGTTCCGAGAATAAGATTGATTTTCAAAGTGATCTGCCGCTATACCCACACAACCAAACCAGTTTGAAAAGCCATCAGTTTGACTTTAATCAGCAAATCAATTAATGACCAGTTATTTTCAGATTTCTTCTGAAGTAATCTCCTAACTCTGGCTGTAATTTTAAAGCACTTGTAATATAAAAAAAAAATTCACCTTAATGTACTACCAAAAAACACTTTTAACTTGGTTAAATTCAGTTATAATAGAATACTAGATTTGGAAAAAATCTTAGAATTATTGAATAGAATCTCCTTTACTTTGTAGAAATCCTCTCTTCCAGATTCTTGAGTTAAGTCTGCTTGATAACTTCCAGCTGTAAGTAGTTCAATATCTATCCTGGATACTTTTCTAATTAACAAATTATTTTATTCATTCTAGCTCTATATTTGGGCAATTTCATTGGCCGATCTGGCTAAATATGTTGTTATATCTTGCCCACATTATTTGTAACTTGTAAAATGATTCCCACCGGTAGAAAATTGCAGTAAGTAATGATGACTTTCTATACCATGTTCCCAGTAGGCAGAGTAAGAATCAAGATTTCTTCAGAATACGTTTTCACTGTTCTCGGGGGAAGTCCAAGTCTGAAGTGCATGACAAAGTGGCAAAAAGAAGGAGAAGATTAAAAGATTGACAAATCAATTATCAATGGTATTTGTTAAACAATTACCAATGCTCTCAGAATACACCAGTTACTCAGTACAGTTAGTGATGAAGCTCAACTGGTTAGATAGGATTGTTTGGGTGCCTGGGTCTTTCTTTGGTTTCAGTTTTAAAAGAGCGCTAAAGTTGGAGGATGGTAAAGGGAGGAAAATAATTCCATACTGCAATCATGTGACTCAAGGGTGTGAAGAAACGGAACGTAAAACCTGTGGAGGACAGAGAGTAATGAAACTAGCCTGGGGGTGGGGAGGAGAATGGAGTTGAAGAGAGGAAGGACAGACTGTGCTGCTTGGATTATCACAGCTCGTGCAGGGAGCTAGCCAAGGTCACTGAGTCCTCCTGGAGATAGAGGGAAAACTTGAGACTTTAATGAGTAAGCATTCTGACGTCACTTGTTTTAGAGATGGGATCAATAAAGTAAGCATGACTCACCCTTCTTGGTAAATGCACAAAATTAAATACAGACAAAAACTGTCCTTACATGCCTATGCTATTTCTTATAAAGACAGAAAGAATGATTCTCAAAGTGGTCATAAGATAAATAAGAGAGAGACCCTGGAGATTTATCCTATTTGTCCTTTCTCTCCAAGGAGCAAAGTAGATATACTATACATATATTTGTGTTCCCAAACTAATATTTTTCAGGTGACATTTCTAGTTTCAATGTTCATGTGAAAGAGAGTACAGTTATAGGATTCAGGGAATACAAATAGCCAATTGTGGAAAAAGCACATTAATTAAAACACTGAGAAACTTGGTGGGTGGCTGGCCATGCAGCATGACTTAGGCATTCATCTCATAACATGAACTAACATCTCATGGCTTTTTCCTATTGCATTACAATTTCCAGCCAAGTTCAGATAATCCACTTTTAGCATGTAGCCTAACCTGTTTGAATTTGCAGGTGTGTCTGTGTAACCAGGACCATTTCGAGAGAAGAATGGAATGCCTCAGACACATTTGTCAGATATGAAAACTCTTGTACTGTTGTCACTCTTCGTCAAATGCCACAACCCACGGGCATTTAGCAAAACATAAAGATTCATCACCCGATTCTCCTATTCACGGTCACTTGGCTATTTCGATTTTCGGTCTGATGCCAAGACGTCTTCCTTCATTATGTAGCATGGATGAGACGCTTGGGCTCTGCCTCCTACACACGAGTCTTTTCAGTTTTAAGTTTTCTCTCTGCCATAAAATATGAACTGTCATGGGCAGTGTTCGGTCTATTTATCTCTGAATTACTGCCCCTCGCATTAGATTTCCCATCAGTTGAGTAGAGGGGGAGAGATGGCTGCCTGTTCGCCCCCAGGAAACAAATATCTGAAGTTCAAATGCTCTTAACAGGAAGGGACGAAACTGAGCAAGGAATGGTGACTGGTCGGTTCACTAAGTGAACTCAAGTGCGGAGACGCGTGGCAGGTGACATGCTCAGGCCCCATCTCTGCTGCTTAGCACCCCGCGCCCTGGGCCGTGGACTCGTGTCTGCAGCAGATCCAGGGTCTGGAGAAGAGGAGAATGAGATCTGATTTACTGATTCCAACCAACCCAAGACCCATTTAGACAAAAATTGCCATTTTATGGTTTCACAATCTGAGGAGACATTTTTACTCGTAAAAATTGTGGGGTTAAATATAATCCAGGATGCATGTAGGGACTCTGACTGTATTCTGCCCCCACTGGGAGTTTTAATCAATATGTCATCCCCATCATTGTTTAAGCTGAATTTTCAACGGTTCAACTAACTTCTCCAGTATTGTTTATGTACTGGCTAAAGGACTATTTTGTCATTGGCGTTAATACTTCACCCAAAATTGAAGTAAAGCCGGCTATAGAGAGGGTGCAATTTATGTTGCCTGCCACATTCCCTGGTTGGGTAAGATTTTCAGTTAAAGTCATCCTCTCTCACTTCCGTTTTGCCCCAGGGAAGGGAGATACATACGCATTCAGCCCTGACAGGTAAGTGCTTGCCACTTATAAAATCCAATAAATAAATTCTAAATAAATATATCTGCAAATCGAAACCATTTTGAGCTACTTAACTGAGTGCAAATCTAGTCCTTTGTACACATATTTGTACAAAGTGTTGCCTGTAATTTTAAAGATGCTTGCCTCCGGGAGGTTTCGTTTTTCCATTGAAGTCCCCTTGATTTACTGTACGCAATATGTTACAGCTTCCTTATTTGCTCCTTTGGGACAGTTACTGACAGTAAATCTCTATTAAAATATTCTTCCATATGGTTGCATGAAAATTTTATTGCAGTGAGCCTGGGGCTGAAGGTCACAGCTGAGTAGCTGCAGTTAAGTATTGCAGTCTATGGACTCGGAGGTACATCTGTTCTGGGAGCTGGAGTGAAATTAGAATTTTACTGTCAATAGCATTTCTCCAAAACTAGTTACATTTGTTTACTGTGGCTGGCTGGGCCATTCCCTCCGCAGTACCTGAAATGCATATGGCCAGGTTCTGCCCCTGTATCTTTCAGGTTGGAAGTTTTAATACAGGATTTGCTGAACCTGAAGGTCACCCGAGAACTCCCTGATGGATATTTCATTTACGATACATGAAAATTTAATTTTATCTCTTCTAATTTGAATCTATTGCTCACTCACATCAGTTTTAGCTGTAACTCATTGTTTGTTATACTTGCTTCTTGCATAGCAGATCATACAAACTTAATAAATGCTACCAAAGGATGATTTTTATAAATCTGCATCTTGATAGCTATGAGAGGGTACCTAGGCAACAAGTTTTCATTACTGGGTATTTCAATTCTTGGAAAGGGTGAGGTAGATTGAAGGCCATTTGGCTGGAATTGGGATTCTATTTAGGCTGGGACTGGGATTCTTAGTTCAACTGATGGTAATGATACTTATTCCTGAAAAGTGGGGAAAACCAAGGACTTTTGAAGACATAATTTCACTTTATAGATGTGGCTTTTATATATAGTGTTTAATGGGCAAGAGTACTATATTCAGCTGACCTAAGCTGGAATCAGTCGGGGGCAGGGGGCAATGTTCATCTAGTATTGCTAAATGAAAAAAAAAAAAAGTTCAACACTACACCTACCTTTCTCAGCAGTGTGACATCTAGCTTAGACTCCCAGCATCTCCCATGTCAGAGCCCTGTGAGCAAACTGTAAGAAAAACCCATCCCCAGAAGCAGTTTCAGGTGACACTATACCCCCAGAAGGGTGATGCCCACCAGCATCCCACCCCAGTCTTTGTCCAAATGGTGATTTGATTCAGAGATTTTGAAATTTGAATGTCGATTTCTTCTCTGATACTGATTAATTTCCAACAATATTTCTGAGGCTCCATTTATTGTCTTCTATTATTTCTACAAATGTTCAAAACAAATTTTTTTTTTTTTTTTTTTTTTTTAACTTTTAAATGTAAGTCCCCAAACTGAACTTTTAGAAGACAGTACAGGGAGATCCAGGGAAAAGACCTGAGGAAGGAGGGTGAAAGGCTTTAGAGAATTGCAGTTGCATTCATTGAGTGCCAATCATGGACAAGCCCTGATGATCTTAAAGAACTAACTCCCATGATTTTTCTAAGATCTCTATGATTTAGGCACTATTATTATTCCCATCTTATAAATGGAAGAATTAAGGTACGGAGAAACAAACAAACAAACGAGCAAACAAACAAACAAAAAAAAACTAGTCTATCACACCACTTGCAAGCAAAGCTGGATTCAAAACAATATGGCCCCAGTGCCCATGTTATTAACAAATTAATTACACTGCCTTTTGTGTGAGTATGGTGGTGGGGAAGGAATGGAGGGTTTCACATGGTTCCAAATTAGGTTCAAGACAAATACACAGACCATGCTGTTTGGCCCCAGGATGTCAACCAAGTCCATTCTATTCTCTCTGTTATTTATTTTGACAAGGATCATGCTTTTGACACTTGACAGGACAAATATGAAACAAGCTAAAATTTGAAGTCTCCAACTGTATCTTCAAGAAATAAATAGTAAGGTGAAGGAGTTCAATTTGATGGATGTAATGAATTTGGTAGTCTTTCCACTGCACAACCAAAATTGGCTCCTTCCAAAAGGAAATGTATTTTAGAGATGCAGGTTACCATAACTAAATCTCAACCTTTCCTAGAAGGTCAATGAGAAAGATTCATGAGAAAGAGGTAAGTCCAGGAGGGAGTTCTGAGTCAAAATTCTTCATGAAGGACTAAGGGCTAACCTTTTGGGAAAATCAAATGAAATATAAAGAGCACAGAGAACCAGAGGCAGAATCTGGGACTGAGATGAGGGGATGTAAGTGGATAAGGGGTGAAATAAAAGCAAGAAAGAGGGTGCATGAGATTGCCCAGAGAAGCCCTAAGACCTCAGATGGACAGCACATCCAGTAGGCTTAAAGGATTAGAGATTCATTGTCTTTGCAACCACTGTTTTTTAAGACTTGATTTTGGAATACTTTGAGACTCACATACATGTATGCTTACACGAGTGGTATGACTCCACATCATGCACAACCATAGAAACAAAAAGATGTACCCCATTTGTGTACAATGAATCAAACTGCAGTCTGTAAAAATTTAAAAAATTTTTAAAAAGTTGCAAAAAGAGATCAGAGAAATTTCTTGTATCCTATTCTTACCTCCCCCCACCCAAATGACAACATCTCACTTAAATACAAATGATCAAAACTAGGAACTTGACATTGGCACGATAATTTTAAGTATGCTACAGGGTTAATTTGCATTTCACTAAAATAAATATTTTGGGCGTACTCTTTTCATTCCTGACACAACCTGTACTAGGGGTCAGACCCAGTGCCTGATCTTATACTGTTTGTAATATATTGACAAAAGCTTACAGACCAGCCACATATCACTTGACTATATAATTTTGTAGCTAGTATTTGGAAATACTGTTATCTCTTCAAGTTGCCTTGACACAGGAAAAGCACTAATTGTGTCATCTCTCACAATTCATTTTACTTAAGCTTGCAAAGACTGACTCCGCTCTTTGTGTCTTCAAATTAAATTGATATACAATAGTGAAAGATTCCTAGGAAGGTATCTAGTGAAGGAGAGGTAGGAAAAGCCATGGGAATAACGAGACTTTCCTTTCTGGCCTCAGAGAATGCAATTGAACACTATGTTCTTTGAATATGCTATAGTATTGTCTTAGTCAGTCTTTTTTTTTTTTTAATTTTTTTTTTTCTGTTGCTGTGACCAAAAGATCTGAGAAGAACAAATTAGAGGAAGAAAGGTTCATTTGGGGGCTCTCAGTTTCAGAGGTGTCAATGTATAGACAGCTGGCTCCATTCCTTGGGGCAATTAGTGAGGTAGAACATCATGGCCGAAGAGTGTGACTGAGGAAAACAGCTCAGAACATCATATAAGGAAGCAGAGAGAGAAACTCAACTTGCCAAATACAAAATATATACCCCAAAGGCATGCCCCCAATGACCCACCTCCTCCAGCCACATCCTACCTGCCTTTAGTTACCACTCAGTTAATCCCCATTGGGGATTAATTCACTGATTGGGTGAAGGCTCTCATAAACCATTTCACCTTTAAGCCTTCTTGCATTGTCTCACACATGAGTTTTTTGGTGGACACCCCACATCCAAACCACCCACAAGTATTTAAAGAGCCTCAGAGTGTTTTGTGTGCTTGTGTGTAGGTTAAAAACAAACAGAATCCCTCAAAAACTTGGAGATTTTAACTATGCATTTGCTTGTAATTACAAATAATTTTATTTTTGATAGTAAATAGCAACCAACCACTAAAACCAGGACTAGTTCCTCTACTATTATTTTGTGCACCATTCTGAAAGCTAGAATGCATATTATTATATGCATAAAGTCAAGAGTTTGACAATAGTATAACCAGTAGAGAAAGCAATTCCTTGTTGTTGTTGTTGCTTAAGAATTGGTTTTACTGTGTCATTATATAATACTCGTGGAATTTTTTGCTTGTTTTTGTAGGCTAGAAGTCATTTCAAATTATTTTATATATAGCATAATGCTCTAAAAGAAATGTGTAAAATGATTATAGCTAGGTCCTGGAGAGTGCAAGTTAGTTTCTCTGTGTGTGTCCACTTTAAATCCTATTATTTAGAAGCAGATGCAGTAATACTAAGTAAATACATATTTACTAACCCTACGTGCCTCTACCCACACACGGGCACCTATTATAGAAATACGAAAAGAACAGCAGGCAGACTCTCTTTTCACTCAGCTTGAGCTGCAGAGCTCCTGTGTTTGCTTATTTGAGAAGGGGGAAAAGATCATTTTAAAGTTAAATTGCCTAGTGAACCCATCTATCATTTGCAAAAGCGTAATGAGCTGGAGCCAGAAGCCTAAGTTCCTGCTTTCTCCCCCTTTCTCACGGCCAAGATGTAAGACATAAAAAGCAATTTTTCTTGATGTGTGATCAAACGATGGATTAAGACTTGCTAGGAGTCGGTGATCAATTGTCTGATAATATGTGACAGATCTTGTCAGGTTGACGAAAATGTACCCCAACCCAAAGGGAGAGAAGTCTCTGAGCTGTGAAGGTGCTTTCTTAAGCAATTGCCTGAGAAGGAGAGGCCCCTGTGATATCAATTATCTTCTGTATCAACACCAAGCAGGTTTTTTCTGCTGTGGAAGCTGCCACCGTGGTTTGACGAGTGTAAGTTAATACTAATTAGATGCATTTCAGTAATCACTTAACTTTAATTGGTTTTGTATCTTATTTTTCAAAGGAGGATGGTATAGACTTGTCCTAATATTTTACCAAAATAATGTTCCGCCAGACATGAAATGAATCCCCCCACCCACTCCCCCACAATCTGACAGGCCAATAAAAATAGTCTTAGGTGATTAAAGAATCTTTTTTTAAAGGCAGACATAATGATAAAAGGTAATGAAGCCAAACAGCTGGTGGGCTCCTTGGTGAATCAGCTTGCACCAGGATCTGGGGAAGCCTCCAGCCTTGGTGTGGTTGGCAGGATTCAGACTTAGCAATAGACCCCCTTTGGGGGAGGAAGAGAGAGAAAGACAACAGTAAACAGACTACTGCTCACATCTTTCACAGCAGTTTCAAGCTGGCACATTAACATCTGCTCACCTACTGATGGCCCCAACTTAAGGACATGAGGCAGAAATGTACGTTTCCAAATCACCTGGGCTTATTTTGGAAGACCAGGGAAGTGGAAGTCAAAGCTAGATTTTTTTTTTTTTTTAATTTTGTACTAAGCTTGTGGAGAAAAGCTTATTTTTAGCACAAGGCCCAAGAAAGAACAGAAGTAGGTTTTAGATTCCTTCCCAATGCAAACGGGGTGGAATCTGCCTAGTCAGCATTTTCTTCCAGTTTGACTGTAAAGGAGGACACTGAGCTGAAGCAATTATTCCTGTATAAACAAGCTGTCTCCCCATTTGAGAGACATTTACATGCGGTATTGTAAATGTAATCCTAAAAAGGCTAAGGCTGAGCTTTTATATGTGTACAGAGTAAAAGTGGGGGAAAGCGTAGGGATTGGAAGGGGAGGTTCATAGTGAAAATCCAACTCTCTTGATCCAGGGAGCTATCATCCTACAGAGACAGGCGTGTTTTGTTATGTCTCAAAACCTTCTTTTTTCATCCATTCATCAAATGGATATAAGCATACATCTCTGTATAAGCATTTTTAATTCTATTTTCTGGATTTATTATGTGCCAGATCCATGCATGACCTGGGGATTCAGGGACGACTAAGATGAAGTTCTTGACCTCATGGAGCTTGAAATGGATGTACCTTAAAAATTCTTTAGCTCACAGTTTTTATGTTTGCCAAACGGAATTCTGGGAAGCTAATTGAAGGTCTTTAGGTGGAATTATGGGGGAAAGCTATGCAGACATGCTCTGCCCACATCCATCACTTATCCTCAGCTTGGAGCAAAGGGCTTTGGTCCTTGCTATATATTAGGATACTTTATGAAATTTGTTTAGAAAGCAAAAGGTAAAAAGGAGAGGGGGGGGGGAATATGAGAACGAGAGTCCAATTTTTTTTTTTTTTTAATTTTATGTAAAGAAAATTAAATTCTTGTGCCTCAGAAGCATCTGTGACATCCTTGGTGACAGTCAAGGGAGCCCAGCCGGTCTGCTGTCAGGTTGTCACAGCAGGTTACCCAGAAGGTCAGCAGTGCCTCCCCTTTGCCATGTGCTGCCCAGAGTGGCAGGAGCTTTTCCATCTGCAGAGAAACAGGCTTGCGGGCAGGTGCTGCTTAGCACGAGGCTCCTCCAGACAGAGCGGAAGCTGCGCCCACTGACTTCTCTTCCACCTGAGGTTTCTGATATGCAGGAGGACATCTCGTCTGCTTCTGAGAAATGTTTGGGACCTCTTGTGTGGACTCCAATAGCATGTGTTCGCCTTAGGAAGGAAGTAAGCTCTTATTATAGTGAGAGTCTATTAATTACCCCAGTTTATTTAAATTTTTCCTAAGGTAGACTTTGAAACTCCTGCCATTTTGATAATAATCAAAGCCAATTTGAGAGTGACCAAAATCATTGAAAAAACTGATTCAGTAGACTAGAGATGAAAGGGCACGATCGAGGAGAGGGTGGGCAAGAAATCAGAGTGTCATGTGATGATGTGCTGACACTCCAGGTCACAGAGCACCAGAGGGTCAAGATGCAGGGAAAACAGAGTCCCCTTAGGGACACATAAGGGCACTTTCCTTTCCCTCTGCTGTAGACAGTGAACATGGAAGTTGTTTGCAACCGGAGATTTCAGAGTCAGAGTGGGAAGTGGTTTATCTGGTTTGAGAACAGAAACCACCATGACCCATGGACAGTCTCCATAACCAAGTGTGAGCTTCTCCATTAGCCAAGGAAGCTGGACCATTTCAACCCTGTCCACCTTTCACAGGCATCTAATGACCAGGCCCAGCTACTCTTGCCCAGTCCCAGCATTAACTATTTTTATCCTATCAAACTTAGAAATAAGATACCCCTTCTTGCATCTGCTTTATAATCAAAGGGAATAAATTTGAAGATGAAACCCTTAAATTAAGGTATTACTTCAATGGGAACCTGTGGGAAAGAATAGACACTTCAGATACTATGAAGTAAGTACAGGGGATTAAACAGTGCAGGAAATGTTTTACACAGTGCCTGAGATGTTGTGATCATTCAAAGAGACATTTGTTGGATGGATGATGAATGAATGAATGAATACTGAGCCTGAGGGAACTCTCCGTAATGAACTGATATTGGGGATAACTGATCTCCAATTTTGAATCTGAACATCTCATGTTTCCGTGATGAACACAGGAACTCCATCATAAAGTCCCATGGCAGAGGTCTAGGCAAAGCGGTGAGAGATATGAGATAGGTTCTATGTGGGAACCTCTTATCTTACATCTGTTTCCCATCCTGGCTGTATCAATTCCAGAGCACCAGACCTGGTGGAAAGGAATATATGAATGCATTGTTTTAAAACAAGACACCAGAGAAAAGGATGAGTACCCAAGAAGCTTTTCAAACTGAGAGAAATAAGCATTGCCAGAATCTTAATGTCAATGACTAGAAAAGAAAGAGAACTTGCTAGTGAGCATTTCCATCTTCCCTAGAGAGGTCAAATAGATTTGATTTACACTTACTGAACATCCTAACTGAAACATTGCAATGGACAAAACCAAGTAAGAGTCTGAATTTAACAGAAAAGAAGACCTGATTTGTAATTTATTCACTCTCTTGAGAGCTAGTATGGGGAATCATACAGACAGAAGTGAACTCCTTCCCTGGCCTCAGGGAGGCCATAGCTGAATGGAAAATAGAGGGAGTTGGCAATTGTCTTTAATTGGGCAAAAAGAGGCCAATGCCAGTGTTTATAAACAAGGAGGAAGAATTGCCCCATCCAGACACAATATTCCCTGCAAGGAAGAGAGAGTTAGAAGGTTCACAGATGCATTTCTTTAGAAATAAATTCTTTCCAATTTTGCAATAGGAAGTGGCCTAGTTGGATATTTCCAGAGAAAGCTTATTGCATTTCCTGTAACTTTAGTATAAGACATATTTTAGGGAGCCTAGACTGTTGACTCAATGTCAAAGAAACTGAGTGACAAATTAACACATTCAAAATTAGTGACATAATAGTGACAAGAACATAAAACTCATGTTGACCCTCCTTGGGGCCTTTTCCTTCATGGAATTGCCTCAGCTAAATTCAGGGAGTATTTTACTAGCTTACATATGCTAACCTTGATTTGGGCTCTGTGGAACATCAGGAGGTGTAGGACATCATACCTGTTTGTGGGAAGCTGTAAACCTCACTGGGGAAAAAGACACTTGACGCTGCTAGAATTAGACTGTGTTGCGCTTCCTTCATGTGCTAAGATTAATACCAAGACTAATTCCACAATAATATAGTAACTAATATTTGATCTTCCCAATAGTCACATCAGTCAAGTAGCTCTATTTAATTAAAACTGAAGTTCAGGTTAAATGATTTGTTCATGATTAAATAGCTAACATGATGCAGACATGGAATTCAAAATTGAGTTTCTGATTTAGAACCAGGAGCTTCCCATTATACCTGGTTACCTTTCAGTGTTATAAAACTCTATTTTTAAATTAAGAGGTAAAACAAGAAGTAGAAAACATAACCCACTCAAAAATTTGGCTATTTTCGTATAATTGATCATGTGAAATTATCATTTTTTTAATAATCATTTTTAAGTATTTGAATTCAGCAAAGTCACATTTGAGGAGTAAAATAACACTTTTAAAAAAATGGCTGGTTTCACTGACTTGTACATTCTTTGACAGGTGTCAAAATATCACAGAGATGGAACTTCAGTCCCTTTTCTGAATTCCTGTGGAATCCAGAATATTCCAGGACTTGGTTGCCACTCAATATTAAACCACACCATCAATGCAGGATTCATGAAAAAGAAGTCAGTAAAAGTGAATAACCATTAACTAGAATTTTTTTAATGTTTTCCAGATAGTTTTCTAAAACAGTGAGGATCAAGCAAAAAGGAATGAAGGTATTACAAAAATGGGCATCGCTCACAAACAGAAAACAATAAAGGAAATAGATGTAGTAGACCACAGTCCTGCATCTTGTAAACAACAAAATAAAGGCCAGGCATGCACAGTTTCACCTTGGGCTAAAATCTAACCCTATATATTTAGAAGCCCTATGCTGATAAAAGGAGATGAATAGGGATAAATTATTATAAATACTACTATGAGATTTTGAATTAAAAAATTAGGACCAAACGTGTAAGTTCGCTGAAAATATCATGTTAAAAGTACTAGTTGCATACACAAATGCGGTCCTTGATCATTCAGAAATTCATTACTTTTTAATTTGTTTTCCAAAATTACCCAAGAGATTTTTCTCAGTAAGAACAAAACGCATGATTAAATCATACACCAATTTATTATTGTTTTTGTTTGTGGATCGTTGGATTATTTCTTGGCCACATGAAAAGCCAAAGCCAGTTGAATGAGCACTCCAAAAGTACTACACTGGGGCCTGAAACCAAGCATGAAAAATGTTGGCAGGTAGAATGTGATTACGCATCCCAAAAAATGATCCTGGAAATCCATGTGAAATATTCACTTGAGAAACAATTGGGAAATGAAATGCATGAGCTGGAGAGCACGTGGAGGGTCCCTGTTATTTGGGAGGCAGGTCACTCTGGAGAGAGCAGCAGTAGGGGTGGAACGAGTACAGCTTCTGGCTCATGGCACCAAGCGAAATGAAGTCCTCAAGGTCAGGAAATCCAAGAACCATATTTATATGCTCTGGGGTTTACCAACTGGAACACTTGAGCTATGCTGGATTTTCCCTGAGACTAGATTCCACCTGCCAACTTGAATTTTTATAGCAATAATTGCCCAAACGGGATATCTTGACGCAGTTTTTTTTTTTCTTTGAGACCATCATATAGTTGCCAACATTTTAACAAGGTTAAGTTAAAATAGTTCTGTCCTCAATTGATATCCCTGACTATCATCTCATTCCTCCATCCATCTCTAGGATGACTCTTTGGATTTTTTTTTTTAAATAATTTCTCGATAAATGTATTTTGAAGGTATCTTCTGAAAAATTTATTTGGTAGTCTAAAACTATGAAGCCTAAGGACTTGGTTTTATACGTATTGTCACATTCTCAAATTAAAATGGTGGCATCAAGTGTCTGTGTCACATCATGAATTTTTGGAGAGTATAGAAGCCAAGCAGTACCTAATAAAATATATAAACAACCTACATGAGGAAAACTACAAAACTCCAATGAAAAATACCAAAAGAACTAGATAAAAGGAAAGGTATTCCATATTCCTGAGTTGTCAATGGGTCAATTCTTCTCAACTTTGTTGATCAATTCACTCTAATACTCATAAAAATACCAACAAATTATTGTAGTTGACTCTAAAGTTAATACAGAGAGATAAAAGACCCATAACAGTCAACACAATTTTGAAGGAGAAAAACAAAGTTGAAACTATCCAACTCTAAGACTTACTTAAGGTACAGTAAATAAGAAAGTGTGGTTTTGGTGAAGACATAAACCAACAGAATAATGGAACAGAACAGAAAGCTTGGAAATGGACACACACTGTCAGTTGATCTAAGATGAAGGAGCAAAGATAATGCCATGGAACAGAGATAGTCTTCTCATTAAATGAGGCTGGAGCCACTGGATATTCACATGCAAACATAGCAAAAACTCAACAAAACAATTAGAAAAAGACTAGACATAGACCTTACACCATTTCAAAAAGCAATTCAAAATGAATTGCAGACCTAACTGTAAAGAGGGAAACCTATAAAACTTTCCAGAAGATAACACAGGAGGAAACACAATTGCCTTTTGGTGTGGCAGTGAGTTTTTAGATACAACACCAAAGGCAGGATTCATGAAGGAAGTAATTGATAAGTTGGACTTCATTAGAATTAAAAACTGCTCTGTGAGAGACAACTGCCAAGAAGATCAGAAGATATGCCACAGACTGGGAGAAAACATTTGCAAATGACACTTTTGATAAAGAACTCTTATCCAAAATTACAAAGAACTCTTTAAATTCAGCAATAAAAAAAATGAGCAACTCATTTAAAACCGGACAAAAGACCTGAACACATCACCAAGGAATATTATGTACAGATGACAAGTAAGCATATAAAAGATGGTCTACATCATATGTCATCAGATAACTGCAAATTAAATCCAGGAGATATCACTCTATATCAAAATCCATAACATTAACACCACCACACGCTGGAGCGGAAGTTGAGCAGCACGCACTACTGTCATTCATTGTTGGTGGGAATGTAAAATGGTAAAGCCACTTTGTAAGACAGCATACCAAATTAAATACATCCTTAACATACAATCCAGCAATCTCACTCCTTGATATCCAAATGAATCGAAAACTTATATTGACACAAAAATTTGCACACAGATGTTTACAGCAGCTTTATTCATATTTTCAAAACATGGAATAAACCAAGATTCCTTCAGTAGGTGAATGCATGAACAAACTGAAGCATATCCAGACCATGGAACACTGTTCAGTACTAAAAAGAAGGAAGTTACTGAGTCATGAAAAGAGATGGATTCAGATTATTTGAATGCGTATTACTCAGTGAAAGAAGTCAATCTTAAAAGGCTACATACTGTATTACTCAAACTGACATCCTGAAAAATGTGAAATTATGGAGACAGTAAAAAGATCAATGATTGCCCTCTGGGGTAGGGAGGGATAAATTGGTAGAGAACAGAGGAGTTTTAGATCAGTGACACTATTCTGTAGAATACTATAATGATGAATATAGGTCATCAAATATTTGTCCAAACCAGTAGAATGTGCATTACAAAGAGTGATCCCTAAAGTAAATTATGTACTTTGGATGATACAAATGTGCCAATGTATATTCATCATTTGTAACAAAGGGATCACTGTGGTAGAGGAGACCCATCATGGAGGAGCCTATGTATGTGTGAACACAGAATGTATACGAGACCTCTCTGTACAATTTGCTCAATATTGCTATTGAGCAAAAGTTTTGCTTTAAAGTTTTGCTAAAAGTTTTGCTTTAAAGTTTATTATTTTTTCTTAAGAATTTGGGGGCCTGCATGGCTAGGGTAGGGAGGTGAGAAATGATGTAGCCAAAGGGGAGAGGAGGAAACCCCATTCAACAAGAAATTTTCTTCTTATACAGTCAGCAAAGGGAGTGAAAGACTTTGTAAAACGTCTACTTAGCAGCACAGGAACTTAATTTGTCTTTTTGATGATTGGGAAATGTGTATTAAAGAGATGTATGTGATGTAAACACAAAGCATGGGTCTATAGCTCCCTGAGACCCTCACTTTAAGGAGTTCCAAGAGGCAAAACTCTATTCATAACAATATTCTGCCATTACATGCCTTTTCCCTTGTGTTGACATTTCCATTGATGAAGCAAAAAAAATAGTGGGAAAATGGCAGAGTGTGAATTAAGACCTGGTGCCAAGTTATATGGAAAATCGCTGTATTCCTCATCACTGTTCACTTGCAGATAAAAGAATGTCAGCCTCTCTGAAGGATGCTTTTGAGGAAGCTATAAAGAGTATTCACTGCATTCATTTTGACATAAGAACACAGCAAAATGGACACATCCATAAAGAACTCCACCCAGAGAGGTGTGATGGCCGTCTTGAGGTGAAGCACGTGTATGTTTGTGTTGTGAGTCGACCTGGCTGCTTTGCTCAGGGACCATGATTTGTACTTGGAAAGGTGACTGACAGAAAAGCTAAGATTATTCACACTTGGATATTTGGCAAACTTTTTTTCAAAAATGAATGATGTGAACCTGTCACCATGAGGAAAACCACTGATAGCATTTGTTGCTCATTGTAAAATTTGTGCTTTCAAGCAAATAATTGGAATTTTGAAAAATATTTATTTACCACCATTATCCTGTAAGTTCCTAATACTTAAAGACTTTTCTGATTTTATCAATGGTGATCTGAGTTTGTGGTGTTGTAGATTGATGTCTATCAACATTGGAAGGTATGTAATAACTCAATGAACTATTATTTTCCAATGTGATAACATCATAAATTGGTAAAACACAGTCATTCAAAGTTCAAGAACACTCCAGGATTTTGATGTAACACTATTAAAAGCTCATTGCTAAATGTTTTAGATGCCACATTCCAACTAAACTTTGAGAAACTACCACTTGTCAAGTTTAATCTAGTATCAAAGAAGATTCACATTAAAATTTTTTTAAGCTATGAAAATTCTCCATTTTTCAATTGCATACTTGATTCGGACTGAATTTTCTTCATATTATTGAACCAAAAAGCACAATCTATAGACTGAATGGAATGATAGACTAGACAGAAGACTATAGCTGTTGTCTACTAAGCCAGACATTGAAGAGGTTTGAAGAAATGAAAACCAATTGTCACTCTTCTCAATTGCTTTGCTTTATTTTTATTTTGTGAAAAAATGTTTTTATAAAAATAATTTATTTACATTACCAGGCATTGAGTTTATTATTATAATTTTCATATAAATACAAGTATTTTAAAAATTGCTCAGGCTTAATTTTGAATACAGAAAGTACCATTTAGTATAACTTCTATAAACAAAAGTCCTTTAATGTCTAAAATCATTTTGGAACTATAAAGCAATCCTGAGACTAAAAAATGGATAACTGATCATTTAAAGAGATAATAAAACATAAGTCATGTAGGAAACACAATTTGATTTTTCCAAATGAATTTCATGATTGCTTTCTCTAGTTCTATGAATAATGTCATTGGGATTTTAATTGGAATTGCATTCAGTTTGTATAATGTTTTTGGTAGTGTGGCCATTTAAAATTGACAATATTAATTCTGCCTATCCAGGAGCATGGAAGATCTTTCCATCTTCTAAGGTATTCTTCAATTTCTTTATTTAGTATTCCATAATCTTTACTGTAGAAGTCTTTTACCTCTTTTGTTAGATTGATTTGCAAGTATTTTTTCTTAAAGTTATTGTGAATGGGGTGGTTTTCCTAATTTCTCTTTCAGTGTTTTCATCACTGATGTATAGGAATGTGTTTGATTTATGGGTATTGATTTTACAACTTACTACTTTGCTAAATTCATTATGAGTTTTAGAAGTTTTCTGGTGGGATTTTTTTGGCTCTTCTAAATATAGAACCATGTCATTGACAAGTAGTGATAGTTTGAGTTCTTTTCCTATTCATATCCCTTTAATTTATTTCTCCTGTCTAATTGCTCTGGCTAGAGTTTCAAGGATGTTGTTGAACAGAAGTGGAGAAAAAGGGCATCCTTGTCTTGTTCCAGTTTTTAGAGGGGATGCTTTTAATATTTTCTCTATTTAGAATGATGTTAGCATTGGGTTTGGTATATGTAACTTTTACGATGTTGACATATGTTCCTACTATCCCTAGTTTTTCTAGTGTTTTGAACATGAAGGGGTGCTGTATTTTGTCAAAAGCTTTTTCTTCATCTATTGAGATGATCATATGAAACCCCGACTAATCAAATCAATTCTTAGCAAGAAGAGTAAGGCAGGAGGCATCACAATATCACAACTTAAACTATACTATAGAGTCATAGTAACAAGAATGGTATGGTATTGGCACCAAAACAGACATATAGACCAATGGTATAAAATAGAAGACACTGAGACAAACCCACGTAAATACAGTTGTCTCATACTAGACAAAGGCACCAAAAACATACATTGAAAAGATAGCCTATTCAATAAATGGTGCTGGGAAAACTGGAAATCCACGTGTAACAAAATGAAATTAGACCCCTTTCTCTCACCCTGCATGAAACTCAACTCAAAGTGGATCAAAGACTTAGGCACTAGACCAGAGACCCTGTGACTAATAGAAGAAAAAGTAAGCCCAAAATCTTTACCATGTTGGCTTAGGCTCTGACTTCCTTAACAAGACAAGGGCAAGAAGTAAAACAAGAATCAGTAAATGGGATGGATTCAAACTAAAAAGCCTCTTCTCAGCAGGGGAAACAATAAGGTGAAGAGCGAGCCTACAGAATGGGAGAAAATCTTCACCACATGCACCTCAGGTAAAGCACCAATCTCCAGGAAATATAAAGAACAGCAAAAAAACAAATAACCCAATTAATAAATGGGCAAACAAACTGAAAAGATACTTCACAAAAGAAGAAATACAATAGATCAACAAATACATGAAAAAATGTTCATCCTTAGCAATTAGAGAAATGCAAATGAAAACTACTCTAAGGTTTCATCCTACCCCAGTTAGGATGGCAATTATCAAGAATACAAACAACAATAAATGTTGGCAAGGATGTGGGGAAAAGGGTACACTTGTACGTTGCTGGTGGGACTGCTAATTGGTGCAACCACTATGGAAAACAGTATGGAGATTCCTCAGAAAACTTGGAATGACACCATCATTTGACCCAGCTATTCTACTTCTTAATTTATACCCAAGGACTTAAAATTAGCATATTATAGTGATGCAGCCACATCAATGTTTATAGCAGCTCAATTCACAATAGCTAAACTATGGAACCAACCTAGGTGCCCTTCCACAGATGAATGGATAAAAATAATGTCACACACACACACACACACACACACACACATGCACACACTATGGAATATTACTCAGCCTTAAAGAAGAATGAAATTATGGCATTTTCTGGTAAATGGATGAAGCTAGAGAATATCATGCTAAGCCAATCCCAAAAAACCAAAAGTCAAAAGTTTTCTCTAATATGCAGACGCTAATTCACAATGAGGGATGCTAGGGAAGAAAAGGGTTACTTTAGATTAGGTAGAGGAGAATGAAGGGAGGGGAGGGGGTATGAGAGTAGGAAGGATAGTAGAATGAATCAGACATTATTACTCCATGTACACATATAACTATATGACTGGTGGGATTCTACATCATGTATAACCAGAAGAATGAAAAATTATACTCCATTATGTATGACGTATTAAAATGCATTCTACTGTCATGTATAAATAATTAAAACAAATATTTTTTTTAAAAGGGAACAGTTTGAGGAATGAAACAAGACTAGCATCTTTGGAGTCACTGTGTATGTGTCCTTCCCAAAACATAGCTTTCTCCATTCTCCCAGGAATGAGTACATCATATTAAGTTTATGTTTACTAGTCTTTTGATTTCCTAACATTGTTATCTTATTGTTATTCCTTGCTATTGTCTTATTGTTATTCCTTGTATTGTTATCTTACATGCTTATCTATCTATACATATTTAATCTTGTGTATTTTTGAACTGCATACAAATGGGAACATACTCAATGTCATGGTCTGGGTTTCCCCCAGAGTAGTACCTGAGAAAAGGATTTGGCTGTAGGTTGTATATTTTGGAGGTGATCCTAGGCAGCAGAAGCATGGTGGTGGGCAGAGACTGAAGAAAGGAGAAAAGTAATGGAAGAGCATGTTAGAGCAGGTTATCACTGTGGGAAACTGAGGCACGGTTCTAGTGGGTCTGTCTGAAACACTGTGTAAAGCATATTTCTGAATTGGTCTGTTGGACCAATGAAAAGGAGGCTGGGTTTTATTTGCTCATTTTATCTCCACTTGGTTGTTTTTTAGGGACTAACTCTCCTGCATGATCAGGCTGTGTGTGTTCCCTTGATTCCAAGAAAGGCCTGCAGCTGAAAGCAGATGCCCTTCATTGTGACTATGAGATGACCTCTAGACTCACTCATTGATTCTAGCTGAACTTGTATAACCTCTAAATTCATTGTCTTGGTTTTTTTTTTTTTTTCTTTTTTCCTCTCTCTGGTTATGATAACCAGATAGTCAAATGCTCATCTTCGAAGATGGGCTAAAAACACACAGAAACTAACATCACTGCCACATCTTATCAAAAGGGAAAGGAAAAAAAAAAGTTATTCAGCACAGTTACACCATACGGTATGTCAGCACATCTAAAAATGCCCCATCTTCAGATCTGTAATCTATGTTTCAAGTTCCCTAGACAACACCAAACCAAGATTATTTCTGTCAGTGTTGTCCATGCACTGTATATTCAGAAGGAAAGCTAATCTGTGTGTCTGATTAATTTATAAATTATTAAATATTGATTTGAGGTAGCCGGTGGATCACCAAGACATGTCTTATGGTTTTATGATTCCTTTAACCAGCCACTTGTTCCCCCAAACCAGAAAGCTTATATTTCATCTGCCATAAAACAGAACATTACATTTTGAATCAGAGTTAGAAAATTCTAGCTCAATGCAGCTCAAGCTGGTATTTGGGTGTTAAGCTTCAGAGTTTTCTTACTTCTGGTCAGAGAAAAGGGGAAGAGAAAAAGATCAGGGGGTGGTCAGGAATTCCACAAGGGAGGGCTGGCATGACTCATCCTAGGAGTCAGAAATGACATTGTGTTCTTTGCCCCTGGGTGTGAGGTTGTACTTGGCAGAGAGGGAGTAGCAGAAACTACAGGAAGACAAAGAGACATCTAGTGAACAGATGCCTAGTTAGGATGCTGCTTGCGGATTCCTGATGGGTACTCTGGGCTTAGGTGAGCGGAAGAGGTGTCAGGTGGCAACCAAGTCAGTATGTGCCTCCCGCACTAAATGCCTGGGGCGGCTCAGGAAGCTGAGAGATGCTGCCAGAAATGGCACCTTTTCCTTGTCAACACAATACCAAACATGAATGCAGCTGAGTAACTGGTTGCCAACAGGAGACCATGCACTGCTGGAATCTATGAGATGGGGCACAGAACAACCCCCCACTCTGCTTGTTCCTCACCACAGGAGTTGCCTAACAGTCTGTCTGTTCAATGCCAGCTCAATAGCACCTCTCAGGTAGAGCAAACTACAGGTACCTGTGTTTTAAAATGCCAAAGAAAAACACTAAAGACGACAGAAGGCAGAAGAGCCCCTGAATGCCCCGGGCTGCCTGTGATTGTCATTTTGAAGGACTGTTATTAATATATTTTGACACCAGTGGACATATTGAACTTCTTTCCTTAGTGCCACTGGATGTCAGCAGGATCAAAGGTGCATGTGCATGACTGTGAGCCTGCACAGACATGGCAGAAGGGAGGTGGAGGCAAGGGAAGAGGGAAGAAAAAAAATGAACAACTGCAGAAAGAGTGAAAGATGAAGGTGGATGTGAACCCCAATATGAGGTAATGTGACTCATGGAAGATGAATCATTCTATAATATAGTTCAAACAGGGGACCAACGCACATAGCTCCTTCAAAGCCATTCTGCCCCTGGTGAGCCACATTCTCTGAGCTTATTGAAGGAACCAACAATCCCACTTATTGCTGGCAAGACGGATTCCTGGTATGGAAAATGAGGGCATTGGATGGAAGCGAGGCTATGACTTCAAGCTAGTTTTGAGAGTAGTAATAAGAACATAAGACTTTACCCACTTCCCTTACATCATTTGTCTGGTATCTGCTGTATGACAGGCATCGTGTAAGTGCTGGGGAGATAAAGATGAGTAAGAGGCCAGTTCTGTGGGTGCAGAACTACCCCCCAGGATACCCAGTGTGGTGCGTGTTAACAAAAGGTGGAAGGATATCTAACCAAGGGAGAGCAGGATGGAGCCGCACACAACCTATCTTGCGAGAAAAGACATGCTTCTGGGGAAAATAACACAAGCGTTTCCAGAAGAGACTTGAAAAAGAAAGGAAGCGAAGTAACCAGATTGACAAAGACAAAGGGGTTTTAAGAGGGAATAAACCCAGCTAACACTTGCATACCGTCTCAGCACTTTCAATATTAATTCACCTAACTTCACAGCACTCATATGGGAGAAATGATATCATCCACACTCCTGTTTTATAGATAAGGAAAGTAAGAAAGGAAGAGAACAAGTAGCTTGATCAAGGTCAAACTGCCATTAAGGTAGAGAAGGAGGCTTTTAACCCAGGTGGACTGAATTTGGTACCTAGGATTGAACCCAGGGGCATTCTACCACGGAGCCATATCCTCAGTCATTACTAGAAGTAGTAGTAGTAGTATGTTTAATTTTGATGTAGGGTCTTGCTAAGTTGCAGAGGTCGGCCTTGAACTTGCAATCCTCCTGACTCAGTCTCCGGAGTCATTGGGATTACAGGCCTGAGCCACTGTGCCTAACTCTGTGTTCTTCACACTATTACATGCTACCTTTTGTGCTGCATTTCTTTGGTTTAAAGATATGGAGTTTTCAAGTGCCCTCAGTCCAGCTCATCCGGTGCATCTATTTTGAAACAAGCGTTGCACCAAGGGCTGATGTTGCATGATGAACGAGCTACAGGTCCTGCCCCCAAAGTGCTTGAGGTATAACAGGAAGATAGACCCTATTAAGCTAATTTCAATTTAATGTGGGATAATGTTTCAATATGTGAACTGATTATCTTTTATTCTCTGTAATTCTCTTTGACTCTGTGACCCTTCTCTCATCCAAACTAGGTGTCAAGATTGTCAAAGCAGAAAAGCAGAAGGGAAACTTCGAGGAGCAAAATCCAGGCTCTGTAGAACCCAGAGCACAAAGGTATGCCATAAACGACAGATTTAGAAGACTTCAGGATGATTCCAGGTCCAGCTCCTCTTCCCACCTACCCCTCTAGAAGGGGAGAAGGAAAGTAAGAGGAGAAGTCAAAGAGTTGGAGGTTGGCAGGAGTCTCTGAGGTGAGTCCTTGTGACGAAGGCCTTGGAAAGGTCCAGAAGAGATTACCCCTTGTCTTCTGGACAGTTGATGTTTCAAAGTAAGTTCTGAGCAGGAGAAATGAATTTGCCCCATTACCATGTAGCTGGTATTTAAAGCATGAGGCTGGATGAGGTCCCCAAGGGAATGTTGGGGGAAATGGTGGGTCTCTTGTAACCCTTCCCACCCAGGTAGGGTGGACCCCCAGAGACAAGAGATATCTCTATACATGAGGCTGTACACAAATTCCTGTCCACTGGATGTATTGTAGGAAGAAGCCAAATGTCTCTCAAATTTCTGATTAAAATCTCCTCGAGGGAAAGTTATTAACTGTTTTGTCTCTGTTATATTCCCAATGCCTAGAATAGTGCCTGCAACCTTATAAGTTCCCTAATTGATTTAGTTAATAAATTAATATGCTTCTCAAGTTTCATTGAAGTAGCAGGAGCAGTTTGCACTAAACTTATTCAACAAAGATAGAGTGAATGACTATTGGCATTGCTTAAATGCTTGGAATAAGTCCGTGAACAAGTAAAAAAGAAAAAAGATGCTTGCCCTCTTGGAGCTTTTATTTTATTAGGGGAGACGAACAATAAACATTGAACCAGAATTATAGGTGTACTATGTGCTTCCCTGCAGGATCAGACTGCAGTCATCTTCCTTGAGACTGAAACTTTACCTTCACTTGATGTCTTCCCCTTAGTCCCAATGACTTTCCTGGTTTATCCTGGGAGCCCTCCCTTAATAAATTACTTGCATGCAAATCTTTATCTCAGGGTATACTTCTGGGGAACCTGACCTAAGAGAGGAGTTGTGCTAGAAATTAAGCTTAGTAACTGAAAAAAATTTCAAATTTATACTTCTTGCATCTCTGAGTTGAAGCTTGAGCCTGGTTCCTACCGAAATAGAATGCAATAAATGCTACAATCATATTTTGCATAAAAAGTGGCACTGGTTCATTGCAGAAGAGTCTTAAAGGACTCCCTGGGGGATGATTTAGCTGGGTGAAGAGTGGTGAGCAGTCATGCCAAGAAGGGATAGTAAGGGCACAAGTACAGAGACAAGCAAGTGTCACAATGGGTGGGTCCGGCACCTGGCTCCGTAGGGCTCCTATGGAAAGTTGTGGCATATAGCTGCAGGAAAGCATATTTGCAGGGTGCTTGGATCATAAGATGTGGGAGAGGGGGCAGGGGACAGAGGAGAGCAACACAGATGTTACAAAGTGAGTATCCCTCAAAAGCTCCATGTGTTGAAGGCTTGGTCCCCAGGGCAGCAATGTTCTGAGGTGGGATCACTTTTGGGAAGTGATTGGATCATTAGGGTTCTGACTTCACCATCCATGGATTAATCTTTTGATAACTGAATAGACTACTGGGAGGTGGAGGAAATTATTGGCAGGTGGGACATGTAGGTAGTAGGTCACTGTGGGAGTGCTTTTCAGGATTGCATCATGTCCTGTCCCCTCCTTCCTCTCTTTTTAATTCTTGCTGCCATGAGCTGACAGCTTTCCTCCACCATGACCTTCAACCATGATGATCTGCCTCATCTTAGGCTCAAAGCCATGGAGTCAGATAACCACAGACTGAAACCTCTGAAATTGTGAGCCAAAATGAATCTCTTCTTTGAGTTGTTTTTCTCAAGTGTTTGTCACAATGATGAAAAGCTGACTAACATGGTGATGGAAGGGTCCAATCAATAGATTCTTCCAGGTTAGGAATTTGAACTTTTTGTAAAGGTGTAGGGGCCAGAGAAGAGGTTTATGTTTGCTTTTTTTTTTTTTTTAATGAAGCTATATTGTCACATGGTATGAAATTCAAAAGTACTAAAGGTTGATAATTTTGAAAAAGAGTTTCTCTCCCTACTTTCCCTTAGCAATGAAAATCCCTGACACAACTTTCTTATAAATTCTTTAGGAAATCTGATTTACATCTATAAACAATATGCACAGAAAACCTTGCTTTGTTCCCCTGACACTGAAGTGATCCTTCCATATCATGAGAGAGTTTTAAACAAAGGAGCAATATAATCAAATTCATTATTTATAGACATTACTACGGCTGCAGCATAAAGAGTAGATGTGAAGGGTCACGGGGCAAGATATGACCAGTGTCTGGCTTAAAGGAGTAGTAACAGAATGGAAAAAAATAAAGACCCTAAAACTAGATACTTCAATCAAACAGCAACCCCCAATGTTTATTTAGTACATCTCTTCTAAAGAATTCACAGCATCTTCATCTACAATCTCTCTGTATCAAAACTTTATTGTGACCACCTGAGGAAAGATATTGGAGCTTACAGTTTGCAGATAGAAGAGCTAAGGTACATGAACAAGTAATTTTAGCACACCTTGATTCAGGGTCTTAATATTTTGTCCCCTGAATATCCTAACTCTAGACTCTTGAAAGTCCCAAGCCACCAGTACAGTCAATAGGTAACCTTCACCAGCAACCATGAGAGCCAGTTACTGTACCAGCAAAGAAAATTAATGGTCTAAGAGCTTCCAAAGAATCAAGGAAGGTTTGTTGCTGCTGTTGTTCTAATGCTTATATTAGAACAGGGTAGCACAGACTATTATTAAATTAGATACATATCAAGTAAGTATTTTCTGAAGCAAAAATGGGGGGTGAAATTAGAAACACAGCAAACAGTCCTATTGAAGGTTCTCTGCACAATTAACCTTGATTCTGCTTAATGTCATCTGACCTGATGTTTAGGACACATGAAGTAACCATGATGGATTCCTTTTCCAGGGGCAGACAAGTAAGGCTTTAGTAAGCAGACTTCCTAGATGGCACTTAATGGTTCACATCTCCTGGTATTCATGCTTTTGTGGAATCCCTTCCCCTAGAGATAGGTTGGACCTAGTGACTTGCCTCTAATAAACAGATTAAGGCAAAAGTGACAGAATACCACTTGTATGATTTGGTTACAAAAGGTTGTAATTTCCATCTTGCCCAAGGATTCTCTGTCTTCTCTGTATGAGTCCTTTCAGCTACTCTAACAGAACACCACAGACTGGGTGGCTTATAGACAACAGAAGTTTATTTCTCACTGTTCTGAAGGCTGGAAGTCCAAGATCAAGTCACTGGGTTCAGAATCTGATGAGGGCCTGCTTCCTGAGTCAGACGGCAATCTTCTCACTGTGCTCTCCCATGGGGGAAGGAAAGCCACTCTGAGGGGTTCTTTTTTTCAAGAATTTTTTATTGACACAAAATAATTATACAGAATAGTGAGTTTCACCCTTCTATTTTTATGAGGTCTCATTTTAAACATTGTCTCTCTAGCTTTCATGTATGAAAGAAAACATATGACCCCTGACTTTCTTTGTCTGGTGTATTTCACTTAACATGATGCTCTCTAGTTCTATACATGTGAATTACATTACTTCATTCCTCTTTATGGTTGAATAAAACTCTGTTGTGTATATCTATCACATTTTCTTTATTCATTCATCTGTTGACAGACACCTAGTCTGGTTCCATAACTTGGCTATTGTAAATCAACATGCAAAAAGCAATAGGGTTTTTAGACACCACTGAAAGGGAGATCGGGAAAACAAGTCCATTCACACTTGCCTGAAAAAAATCACTTAGGAATAAATCTATCCAAAGAAGCACACTATCTCTACAACAAAAATTACAGGACATTGAAAAAATAAGTAGAAGTTACTAGAAGATGGAAAGACCCCCACCACTGCCCAACATGGATGGATAGGAAGAATTAACATTGTTAAAATGACCGTATTACTGAAAGTAATCTACAGATTCAGTGGGGCCTCTTTTCTAAGGACTTTAATCCCATTCATGAGGGCATTGTCCTTATGATCTAATCACTTCCATTAATACCATCACAATGAAGATTGAGTTTTAACTTATGAATTTTGGAGGGGACAGTCAGTGTATGGTGGCCTTCTAGGGCTGCATATTTTGATGAAGGAGATTGCTGTGTTGGAGAGGCCCATGTAGCTAGGAACTTAGGGGGTGGCCTTCCACCAATGGCCAGTCAGGAACTGATGCCTTCAGTCCAATACCCTAGGAGGAACTGCATCTTACCTTCAACCATGCTAGTGGCTTTGTAAGCAGATCCTTCCCAAATCCAAGCTTCAGATAAGAATGTAGCCCTTCCACTCACACTTTGACTTCAGTCTTATGTATAACTGTAAAGCAGAAGACCCAGTTTGGCTGGGTCTGAATGACAGAAACTATGGGAATAAATGTGTCATTTAAGCTGCTAAAATTTTTCTTATAAAATTTTAAGCTGTAAAATGTGTTACATGGCAATAGACAAGTAATATAAAAACGTCAGCTATACGAAATCAAAGCCCTTTAATTTATATAACAGACCAACGCTGGGATGTCATCCCTAACATTACTCTGTTCATGACCTGAACAGTGTAACTTATCTATGGTGCTAACTTGATAGAGACTCAGATATCAGTGGTTCTAGAAATTCACAGTCTTCCTTTGGCCACTAATGCTTCCTGTGGAGGGCTTTCCCCTTGTCGTGAGCTCCTTTGAGAAGGACCTTGAGGAAGATGGTACTGCCCCTGTGACAAATAGAAAGTAAAGATGACTGACTGTTGGAAGCTCATGACACACAGGCAGTGCTGTCAGCGGCCCCAACATCACTGCATTTAGCATTGAGTCTCACAAGAACCTGAAGCAGCCCGACAAAAACCCTAAACAGGAACAGGAATATTGAAATTGGGGAATATGTGCTGTCAGTCCTGACAGAGCATCTTGTAAAGGGATCCTAGTTTGTTTGGGAGGTGAGCTGAGATTTTCCCTTCCTCTTACTCCAGATGTTTCCATCTTTTCTTCACTTGAACTTGTTAAGTCTATGTTTAATGAGCACTGAAGTAGGGGATATGGGAAGATGATAAAGAAGTTTCTGCTTTTAATGACATTTATTAATGAAGATAAGATATATATGAAAAAGACCAACAAAATGCTAAACACACAGTCCCAATTTCTCAGAAGGTAGTAAACATACAGTGCCCACCATTTAGAGGTGACTAGTAAGACTCTCAGATCAAAAATGCATCTGTACAGGAAACCCCCATTTAAAACTTTTCCCTAATAAAACTAAAACCATCTGTGGCCTCTCTCTTGCCTGGTTAATGGAAAATTTGGTACTAGCCATTATTGGGGCCTTGGCTTTCAAGCATTCACACCTGGAAGATGAGTGTGGCATAGCTGAAGCTCATCCTCACTGCCCAGGTCTGCAGTGGCCCCTGTAGCTTGGGTTGTAGGTTTGAGGTAGATGTAGGAATCTCAGGGCATCTCCACCCAGAAGCAGGAGACAGGCTTCTCTGTCCATCACATATAGCATTCCTTTAAAAAACTCACCCTTGTAAAGTCAGAGTTTCTCCTTTTGCACACTGAGGGCAAACACATTTGTATTCCAGCTGCCTCATGCATAGTCAACGAGGTGGTTTTCTCTCACTTCCATAAATTTTCAAACTGAGAAAGTATGAAAAGTATACTTTTCAAAACAAGTTCTCACATATTCCTCCGGGGAGGGAGGCGGGTCAGGAATTCTTGTCCCCATGTGAGAGATGAGGCAATTAGGACACTGCCCTAAGAGACTCATCTGAGCTCACGCACAGGAAGTCTACTGTCAGGTCAGGCTTAAAATGAAGAGTTCTGGATACATACTTCCTACCACACTATGGCTGCCCTAATAGTAGTCACCAATTATTATACCCCTAAATAGACATTTGGGTTACATTGTTATTTCAGGTGGACCAGCTCTATTTGCAGGAAGACTTCATATGTCTAGGCAAGGAACTGGGACTAATGAGGCAACAGAGAGCAGAGGTAGGCTTTTGTGTTTGGTTGATCGTAATCGTTTCTACTATACCTCTGTTTTTAATATTGGATCTTTCTCTGCAAATGCACGGGTAGGACTCAGAGACATCTATTACCTGTTTCCGAAACATCATCAAAAGCCCCATGGGCAGCAGAGTATAATGCAATGTGCCAACATGACAAGTGTGAAGTGTGTCAAGTCAGGGAACACCATAAATCCTCTATTCAATTCTCAAAGAATATGATGCACGAATGTCCATTCATCTTGCTCTCTCGTGTTTCCACCATTTGCCAAAGAGGTGTCTGATAGGACAGTGAAGGCTCCCTCTGTGCTGAGCTCCTGAGGGCAAGACTCATTAGCCATGTGGCCGTCTCTAAAATCATTACATCCAAACACTCAGGGAAAATAGGAAGCCAAAGTAGCACACCATGCCTTGCTACTATCATTTGTCAAAAACTGGCACCAGTTAGAAATGACACAGGATAACAAGTCCAGAAGCATCTAGAACAAACAAGAATGATTCATCACTAAAGACAGGGCAAAAACATACCCTCATCCATCCTCCTATCAATGATACTAGCCCTGAAAATAAGTACTGGCTCACATTCCAAAGACCTAAAAGAAATCAGGTTGGCCCTAAGGAAATTAGATTATTGTTAGAATAGAAACCAGACCTAAGAAAAAAGAATTAAAAGTGTTATACTCTGCCTTTATTTTGCTTATCATTAGGTTTCGGTTTTCAAGAACAAAATAAGCTTGTGAGGGAAAACTTGATATTTGACAATAGAAAAGTATATGTATTCCTCCCCTGGATTTTACAGTGTTATAAGAAATGAAGAGAGGTATCAGGGATACTCACAAGAGCAGAAAAGGCCAGGCTAGCAAGGGTTAGAAGGATGCCAAATAGTAAGAGGTGTTCTAAGTCTACAGATTGGACAGACTTTGAACAACAACAGCTAAAATGAAGTGCTTGCTCACTGGATACTAGTCCTTGCTAAACTTGTCCCAGGTATCACTTCAATTTAATCTCACCAAAATTCTTATAGATGATACTACTATCATTCCATTTGTGGGCAAGGAAACTGAGGCACAGAAAGGTAAAGTGATTTCAAAGTTAAGTATTTGAATGCAGGCAGTCTGCCCCAGAACCTGCAGTGTTAATAGCAAAGTGGTTTCACACTTACTCTTGCATCAGAATCCTCTGGGGTCGGGGGGGGCTTGTTAAAACCCAGATTTCTAGCCTTGCCTCAGAATAAGTGGAAGAAATTGCCTTTTTAACAAGTTCTTCTGTGATGCAGGTAACGCTGGTCCAGGGACCACACTTTGAGAATGACTACAGGAAGCTATAGTGCCCTTTTACCAGACGATTTTTCTGGTTGAGGGGAATCACATCAGCAAATGCATAGATTAAAAAGAGATCAAGTCAGGTAAAACTGAAGAAACTCATCTAACTACAGTTCTGATGTTGAAACAAAACAAAATAAAATCACAACTGAGACTTGGAAATCCTGGAGTGAATGTTGCAGTATAGAGATGCTAACCTTTTTAAAGATAAAGGATAAAACTTTGGGAACCTATAAATAAGATAAGAGCAAGCAAATGTTTATAGGTAAAACAAGGCAGAGGCTCCACCATTGAAAACAATTAACATTCACTAACCCCTAGCATGCTTCTCAAAGGGAAGAATTCTTTGATGCATTTGTGACTGTAAAACCACACAGGGTACCTATTCCCATAGGAGAAGAGAACTGGAAAGGGCAGGAGGTGAGAAAAGGAAAGGAAGCAAAGGGAAGAGAAGAGAAAGAAAAAAGAAAAACCCAAATCACTAAGCAATTAAGTAACACAGATAAGGTCTTCCAACCCCATGCCAAGATTTGAGAATTTCATTTGTTTGGAACTGGGTAGTGGAAACCATCATCTTTGGAATATCTAACAAGAATCAACTGAGAGCTTGGCACAATGGTGCAGGCCGGTAATCCCTGCAACTCAGGAAGCTGAGGCAGGAGGATCACAAGTGTGAGGCCAGCCTCAACAACCTGTCCTAAAATAAAAAACAGAAAGTGCTGGGGATGTGGCTTAGTGGATAAGGGCTCCTGGGCTTAACTCCTGGTATCGAAAAAAAAAAAAAAAAATCAACTGAGGCCCTCAAAAAAAACTTTTATTTTTGGATCACAAGAGGCACATTTAAACAAGTGGCATCTTTGACTTTCTTAGTTGAAGCCATAATGAATTCAGGGAATCTATACGATGGTACAAAGAATTTAATTACCTTCCCCATTGAGCTCCCTATTTGTTTGGGTAGAACATAGTCAGTGTGAGGTGTGTGTCTCTTTTCCTAAGAGAGTGGAAAGCAGATGAAAGATGTCAATGAAAGGAGAAAAAGATACATATGGTCAGATATGATATGTTGTACATAATAGTAAGTAGGTACAAACTTAGAGGACAGAGGCATCACTAGAGATCTTAGTCAACTTTCTGAGACACCATGGAACTTAAGATTTAAAAGAAGACTGGGAGATAACAAAGTGGAGGGAATATTCCAGGCAGGAACGTACTTCTGAACAAAAAACCCAACAGAAAGATATATGCCATATGTCAATGAAGTATATGCCATCATGAACCAGGTTGAAAGAACATTAGTGTGTGGAGACCATGAAGATTCGAGTAGATCAAACACCTGGGACAAGTGTAGAAAAGTATTCTTGAGCATCTCAGAAAGGGACTGGGTTGTCACACCCATGACTCATGTCATGGTTTAAACAGAAAAGATGGCAGCATTTCACATTATATGCTTAAGGGTAAAACAGAAACTGCAGCTCCAGCCCGGATATGACGTCACAAAGAACCAAGCTGAAGTCAGGTCAGTGGGAATGTGAAGGGGGGGATGATTGTGAGCCCCGAAGACAAGGAGAAATCTTTGTCTTGGCTACAGCTGTCACTGAAGTAGAAGGAATGGTCAAGGCATGATGTCTTGTTTCTCAGTTTGTGTCTGGCCAGAAATGGTAGCCAAAGCCCAGTTAGGTTAATAACTTGACCAAGCTCATGTTTAGTCAATGGCAAAGTTGCATTTAAATATTTGGAATCTTAGCTTAGCTTGTCTTCCAACATATCATGCCACCTCATGCATATTTCATACAAAGCTTTGAGTCTTGACATCATGCCACACCACAATAATTTTAAAATCATATGGAACATCTTATAACACACACACACAAACACACACACAGAATTTTTTTCTATCTCCCAACTTTTTATTGAAATGCATGACTTTGTAACAAATATTTTATTTTTTAAATTCTAGTATGATTATTTATGATTTTATAGCTATAGAGGTTTCCTAATAAGAAATTCTGTGGTGTTCTTCTCCCTAGATAAAATAATCTCTCCCAAGTCTTCATTCTTCATTGTTTCAAAAGGTTCTTTAGAGTAGGGCTCCTCCACTTTGACATTAGAGACACTTTGGACTAGATAACTCTTCATTGTGGGGACTATCCTATGCATTGTAGGATGTTTAGAAGAATCCTGAATTTCTACCTGCTGGATGCCAATGGTACTTTCCATCCCTACCACCAGCTGTTACAATCAATAAGTTTCCAAATTTTGCAAATGTCCTTTGGGGGGGAAAATCACTCCTAGTTAAGGATCACTATCTTATTTTTATTTTTAAAAGCTCATGTTAATGATGATATCATTTCTATTCAATATTCCTTCAATGGGGAAAACAAAAATCTGTCTTGGGATGGGGTTCTCTTGTGTAAGGGTCCTTTGGGGGAGAGTTGGAAAGATAAGACTCAATCACCAGTTACCAAGTTCTACTCCCACGTTCCTCTTAACCTGGTATCACTATATCTGGAGTCCAAGGGAGGGGAATTTTCTTAAACAGAGACCAAACATCTTCTGTGGTCTTCTAGACACATGTGACAACACTGACTCTCTATGACTCGTTTTTCATTTAGTCAATGAAATTCTTGTTTGGCTATTTAGAAGGGAACTTGTATTTCAGAACAAACAAAATCATATTCCTCTTCTGCAAATTTCAATGTCTAAGTTATAAGTCCTCCAAAGGAGGAGAACCAGAGGAGGACAGAACTGAGCTTCCCATCGCTAATGGCTCTGGTCTATCAGGCAAGACCAAGGAAAAGACCTTTTATCCCAGAAGGATGCACCTTTTACTGTGCACTGATCATGTACCTCAAACCGGCGGGCCTGAGAGGGAGTCAATTCACTCACAAGACATAATGCACCATCAACATCAAGTTCTATGACTTCATCTCTCAGATTCATCAGGAATCGAGTCAAGAAAACAGACCTGTTAGGTTTAATCCTAAACTGACGAGACATTTGTATTTATGGGCAAGAAGTCGCATCTGCCATCCAGGCTCCTGCCTTCCTTAAGTAAAAGCTTCATGTCAGCTCTTCTGTTTACTCAATCGTAGGCTGCTTTCTGGTCTCACTTGCTTTACTATATATTTATATTGAAAGAATACATTCTCAGCAGCTTTTAGGCCCTTAAATGCATTTCAAGAGGAGACCAAGTCCAATCACTGTTACTTAATTAACACAATTGTGAAGACTTCAATCTAGCTACACAATAGCTTTCCTGACCTTGCAAAAGGAGGCAGGACTTCATTATTGAGTATATTGTTTCCTATAAACATATAAAACCCCTACAATAACAATCCCATCAGCCGAAATGAAGTTATCTGAGAACAGAATTAAACTCTAAATGACCTTTTGCTCTACTCCGTAGCCCCCTATTAATAATTTCTAATCTAATCAGTGTGGATAAATGCACTAAGGCTGGTCATGCCAGGCACAGGGCCAGCCCGGCCAATTGCCGTCCATCTGATTCATTCCAGTCCAGAGCTTGTCTGGAAAAGACGCATCCCTCGCTGAGAGGCCACTGCCTGATTTCCTCTTTTGTTATCTTTTAGCGGCAAAGTCATGTCCTTGTAACTGATAGACACGTTTCTTTGTAAATAACCCTGGAGTGACTGATAGAGCTTTTGCCAGACAAAAGCAGCAAGTCGCAAAGCATTACTCATGCCAAGCCAGAGAACACTGTGTCACAGCTGACAAATTTATGGGAGATATGAGCTCACCTCTTGCACAAATATATACTTTCCTGGCAAATTCATCACATGCTTTAATGGCCCCATACTGCATTTGTCAGCTGTCTGTCCCTGTGCCTTGTTGCCTTTGGTTTCCTGTCAAGGATTGTTTGTTGAAATCATCTTACGGCCCCATTCTTCAGCAGTGAAACCCAAGAAAGATCAATGATGACACCTGTATTGATAATATTTTACATTCAACTATTTGGCTGATAAATCATTTTAACAATGCTGATATGTTTATTGAGTGTCTGCCGGCATCACAATTATATGGAAAGCGATGCCAACTTAAATCTTGGCTTTGTTGGTCTAGATTTTATTTCTTTCTTTTCATTTTCCCATAATTAAATGTGTCATGGTACAGGTTTGACTTCCCCATCTCAATAGAGAATGCATGAAAACAGCAGAAGAGGTGACCTTGTACTTCCATTCTTTGGTTTGTTTTTACAAAAATTATATATATATATATATATATATATATATATATATATATATATATATATATATATATTTTAAATAATGAGAAGGTGGTCAATAGAAGGAAGGAAGCTGGTTTTCAGGGTTCTGAGTAATGCTCTGTCTGTTGAGGTGGATATTGGGTACAAAGATTTGTTGTGAAAATCCTTTAAGTTTTACATTATAATACGTACACTTTTTTTTTTTTTTTTTTTTGTACTAGGGATTGAACCCAGGGGCACTTAACCACTGAGTCACATCCCAGCCCTTTTGATTTTTTTTTAATTTTGAGGCAGGTCTCTCTAAGTTGCTTAGAGTCTTACTAAATTGCTGAGGCTGGCTTCGAACTTGTGATCCTCCTCCCTGAGCATCTCAAGTTGCTGGAATTGCAGGTGTGCATCTCTGTGTCCAGTAATATATGCACTTTTTTGCATGTATATTATAGTTCAATAAAAAGTTGACCAAAAAGTTAGCAAATAAATAACACACACACACACACACACACATCATAAATATGTAGGCTCAGAGTCAACTTTCATTTTGTTTTGTTTTTCTTGAAACTCTATATTATCTATAATCCTTTAGGTTTCTCCCTAGCAATAACATACTCCCAATGTAGAATTATGTCCCCAAAGCATTTAATGAGTGATAATTTCACAATCATCTCCACAGAATTTCAAAGAAAACCCTAAGGTTCTCAAAGTCCTTACCCTTACCCTTTACCGCAGATTGAATGCTGGGGCTCTTAACCACTGAGCTATCTCCCCAACCCCTTATTTTTTTTATTTTAAGACAAGTTCTTACCAAGTTGTTTAGGACATCACTAAGTTGCTGAGACTGGTCTTGAACTTGCAATCCCTTTGCCTTAGCCTCCTGAGCCACCTGTGCCACCTCACCCTGATCTCCATGGAATACTTTTGACATGAACTTCAAAGTCTCTATGAGGAAACAGAGAGATCAGACCATCCATTAAAAAAAAAAAAAAAAAAAAAAAAAAAAGAATTCTCTGCTGGTTTCTTACTCAAATTGCCTTTGACTTAATCATGTGCTCAGTCTACTTCCGTGGAAATACTCAGATAAATGTCAACATTCAGATGAAAAGTGAAGAATTCAACCCTCTGAATTGACTAACACATTTTTAGAAGCACTTGGATGTATGAACTTTCTGGAAACCCTCAACAGACATTCACTTTCTTATCTCCAGTCAGCACTGTATTATGTAATACCTCCAGCTGCAAGGAATTCTGGAAGAAGGAATATTTAGCTTTTTTAGTCTGTTTATTAAAGGCAGGTGATGAGATATCATTTAGAAACAGGCATCAAATTGGCCAAATCTCAATTCTAGCTAGATGAGCTGAAACCAGAGAGGGAAGTTAAAATGAATGTATAGGAAGAATCTAGGCCAGCATTATTCAAATCAGTGGTTTCAACCTTGGATGTTCATTGCAATTACCTGAGTACCATCCTTGGAGCTTCTAATGTAATTGATCTTAGGTGTGGCCTAGCATCAGAATCTTTAAAAGCTTCTCTAAATGATTCTAATGATCATTCAAGGTTGAGAATTACTAGCTTAAAAGATATTATAGTTGTGGATTTGAAGTTCAAGATTAAAAATAGGCTCAAAAAAGAGCTTATATCTGGAAAAATGTTTAGAATCCAGGGGAAAAAAAATCATTTTACAAATACTTGAGTGACAAATGAGCATTAGATAGAATACCTGCAAACTTATTTTCAAAACTAGCATGTGATGAATTAACACTCACTGAACCCAATATGTGATCCTTTGACATAATCGGTAGGCAATCTTATCCCCAGAAAGAACTGGAAAACTTTGAACTTGTGCACATCCCAGCTCTATCCCTTTCAGCTGGAATCTAGTGTAAAGTACTAGCCTCTCTTAAAACCTCAATTTTCATATGGAATATTAGTCAGCCATAAAGAAGAATGAAATTATGACATTTGCCAGTAAATGGATCAAGCTGGAGACTATCATGCTAAGTGAAATAAGCCAATCCCCCAAAAAACCAAAGGTCGAACGTTCTCTCTGATATGTGGATGCTAATACACAATAAGTGTGTGGGGGGGAAAGAATAGAAGTTCACTGTATAGACAAGGGGGAATGAAGAGAAAGGTGGGAGGATGGGAATAGGAAAGACAGTAGAATGAATTGGACATTACTTTCCTATGTTCATATATGAATACAAGACCAGTGTAACTCCACATCACATACAACCACAAGAATCCTAATTACAATAAGTTATACTCCATGTACACATAGTATGTCCAAATACACTCTACTATTATATAAATCTTAAAAGAACAAATAAAAAGAAAATAGAAATAAGTGAGAATTTTGCATATCATGTTAAAATACATAAATGGATCTAAGTTGTCACTATCGAAATTACTTTATGTTTTTCATACAAAATGTTAAGATTTATATTTGAATTGTAGTATTCAAATGTAGTATGTCAAAATATATTCTACTGTCATGTATAACTAAACAGAACAAATAAAACAATTTTTTTAAACCCCTCAATTTTTCTCACATAAAATTGGAGAAATGATTGAACTTAATTCCAGAGGCTCATTACACAGAGTGATGGGGGATAACTGGATAAAACCTGGAGCTCACCATCTCCAGCTCAATATCATCAGTAACAGCTCCAGGTTGTCATTGTTCCTGATGCCCCATTCAACATGCTCATTTAAAAACATTCATGTTACAAAGAAAGAATTAGCAGAAATGGGTCTGGAAAACATTGTGGTGACCATTTTATAAGTGTTATCACGTGAGGCTTGTGATGAACTCCCATTCAACTATCCAGGAGCAAACTATTCTAAAAGAAATATAAAATGCTGCTTGAGGGGCATAGGTAAGATATGATAAAAGTAGTTAACAAAAAAAGCAATAAAACACGATAAAATGATACCAGAAGTGGGAATAGCTTCTCCTTCTCAGAAGATCTGCTTTCACAGGAGATATTTTCATCTCTCTACAATAGTGTAAGTCAGGAGGGAAGTAGGTAAATTAGCTTTCGACATCCTGTGCAGCTTTATGGCTCCATAATTGCTACCCAAAAATAAAATCTCAGGGAGATGAAATTCAGATTTCAGTTGAGGAGCAATGCTCTTACACTTCCACTGAGATCATTCACTTCTTTGCAAAATACTACTGTAAAAAAAGTCAAATTTGCTTCAAACCATGAAAAAGTCTTGGCCTGAACAAGGCAGAAAACTCATTTCACGAAAAGTATGGCCCTGGAAGTCTATGGAAAGAATGGGTTTTATATTGTCCAGGTTTTCCAGCCTGTCCCCAAGACTGTGGTAATTCCTATTCATCAGGGTACAGCCCAGAGTTAGGTCCGTACCATCCCAGGTGACTGGAGGTTTTGTTCCCTCACTTCAGGCGCTCTTTAAATAAGTGACCTTTCTGTGGCCCTTCCGACAGGCAGAGTGAGCACTCATTTGGTGAATGAGCCTGATCATCCTGATGAAAAGAGACTCCTTTGTTCTTTTGGGCCATTGGGTTTACCATTTACTAAACAGCCTGTGACTTCCTGGTCTGACAAATTTATAGCACCTGTTTATGTCTTTCTCACCCACAGGCTTCAACTGAATACCTGTGGCTATACTTACAAAAGGTGGCCAGAAGGATCCATCCATTCTGGCAAGTACCTCTGGCCTGAAAGGTACAAATCAGAACTTTCACCACTTTCCATCTGGCACTCACTGGTGGCGCCAACACCTCGAAAACCCTGCTGGGGCCATTTGTCACCATGTGGACACACACAGACCACTAAAGGAAGTAGGGCTTTTGAATCAGCTTGAATGACCTGCCTGTATGTGTAGACAACCACGGTCACTTTTTCTCCATAGGATTTGACGTGCTGATTCCAATGTGGTTCATATTAGGCTGTTTTCCTTTCAAATTTCTTTCAGAAAGCTAGAAATTTCAGAAATGATTTTACATCCATTCATTCCTCTTCCCCTTCCAAACAGCTGCTCAAAATCTAAATATTAGATAGCACATAGCAAAAAAAAAATCTTTATTATTATTGGTTTTTCTTAGTATCCCAAGAAATTCTTGAGATAATTTAAAGTGAGTAATTAGAAGGAAATCATTTTTTTATGTGATTTTCCTATGAAAGGATGAATTGAGAAAACCTGTACTTTCTTTTCTGGAAATGGATACTAGGTTTTGAGAACAGTGAATTGCCCTCAAAATACATGAAATGATCACTATGATGGAATCAGTAGTAGGAGTAAATGTTTTAAATTCTTGTCACTTTTCT